>NC_059285.1:19186362-19203862 GCF_017591435.1 Portunus trituberculatus
GAGAGAGAGAGAGAGAGAGAGAGAGAGAGAGAGAGAGAGAGAGAGAGAGAGAGAGAGCGCAAAGAAGGAAAACAAGCAAAAGAATATAGAAGAAAGGAAAGAATGAGAAAACCTGCAACAAAACAATGAGTGAAGGAAACAACACAAGGTCACACAAAGGAAGAACAAACAAACAGTGACAGCACCAGCAGACCTTTTGACCCTCACGAGGCTTGCTGTCCGTGCTAAGCCAAACTAAGGTAAGGGATACGTGGCTAATCCTTTTAACAGGGATCAACAGGTCAGCCTTCCTTAACCTTCTTTACCACCACTGTCACAAATGTTTGTTTATATAGTAACACGACAGAATAGAACATGTGATATTTTTTTTTTTACATTTTTTTCTTCTTTCCTTTTGTCTATTACTGTCTATGTTAAGTTAAATAAATATAAGTGACAGGTGTGTATTCATCCCTTTCCATCCTCGCTATAGTATGTATTCAACCTCTACTTGGGATCTCATTTCAACTTTTAATGGCCTTTTACTTTCTTCACTATTTTAACGTACTCTATCCTACCCTATCCTGACCTACCATGCCCTATCCTAACCTTAACCTTAATTTTAACTCAACCTAACCTAACTCAAACTAAATTAACCCAACCCAATTCCACTCAACTTAACCCAACCCAACCCAACCTAACCTAACCCAAACCAAATTAACCCAACCCAACCTAACCTAACCTAACTCAAACCAAAATAACCCAACCCAATTTCACTCAACCTAACCCAACCCAACCTAACCTAACCTGTCTGCACGAGAAACAACAGAGAAGAGAAAGAGAAATCAGGTTATTTTCATTAGAATTTTTTCAGGGTTTGTGATAAGCTAAGTTAAAATGAGACATGCATCGTTAACCTTCTTATTCCTACGGTCGGCCTTCCTTCACTCTCCTAGTGCTTTGATAACTGGTAACTGCTTGCTTGGTCACACGGGGAGAGGGAGGATATAGAAAAGAGATTATTTTTTTGTCATTTCTATGGTGTGTGTTGAGGTAAACTGGTCAGGTATATATAGTTAAACTTCTTAATGTGGTCGCCCATCCTTCACTTCCCTATCCTTGTAATAATTGCTTGCATGGAGAGACGGAGAGAGGAGGGATATCAAAGAGGTGAATTTTCGTATCTTTTGTGGTGTATGCTAAGATAAAGTGTTCAGATGTAAATAGTTAAACTTCTTAATGTCATCGCCCTTCATTCGCTTTCCGATCCCTATAATAACTGTTTGCATGGAGACACGGGCAGAAGAAAGATAAAAGAGATTAATTTTTGTCATTTTTATGGTCAGATAATTATATATGTAGAGTTGAAATTGTTATTGTAGTCGCCCACCCTTCACTTTCCTATCCCTGTAATAACTGCTTGCATGATGACAAGGTGAGAGAAAAGAAGAGTTTTTTTTTCTTCTTTTTAAGTCCTTCAGTATTATGAAGCATTTGTACTATGAGTTTTGGGTACGATTAGATCAATTTATTTACATCAGGAAGGGTCTATGGAAGTAAAAAAATAATAATAATAATAATAATAATGCCCAGATCTTCACTATTTTAATCGCGCACATAAGTTTCTGAGGCTGTATAAAACCACCAAATAGTAAGCAGAATGAATATGAAAACGCGTCATGGTACTGAAAGGGTTAAGGTCTGCTAAGATAAACAGAAGTCAAATATATACGTTTAAAGTTATTACTGTGGTCATTCTTCCTTCACTTCCTATCTTTGTAATAACAGCTTGCTTGGTGACACGGAGAGAGAAAAGACAGAATAGATGTTAATTTTCGATTTCTTACGGTCTGTTCTAAAGACAAAATTAAGTCATGTAGTTAAACCTCTTGTCATTGTGGTACTGTGGTCATTCCTCCGTAGCTCTCCTAACATACATAGTAACAGTTTGCATGGAGACACGGGAGAGATGAGACAAGAGGCTAATTTTGTGCTAAGATAAATTGATGTCAGATATATAGTTCAACTTCGTATTGTGTTCATTATCCCTTATTCCCCTAAAACAGTAATAAGTAATAGTTTCCATATACACGAGAAGAAAAAAACGGGTTCATTGTCTTTTCCACGATATTTTGCTAAGATAAATTACAATAAGAGGCGTACAACATATCCAATCCTTACAGTACTACAGTTGCCCTTCCATAACGTTCCAAACACTGACTAAAGAGAGACGTCAGAAGGTTAAGTACGTCTTTTTTTTTTTTTTAACGCTAAGGATACACTGCAGAGAGCATAGCACGGGAATAGAGCCTGGAAAAGTTGTAAGTCTTCAAGAGAAATGTTTGTGCAGCAGTAAATGGATTAAAGCGAAGAATTGAAAGTTTAGAGAGAAAAAAAAACTGAAGGTCAACTATATATTTTCACGGTGATGAGATTGTGACGAGAGCTTAGCACGAGAATAGCGCTTAAAAAAGAGTTGTCTCTAATAGGAAAGTTTGTTGTAGTAGTTATTGAAGAGTTAGACTGAAGATGAGTTAAGACACTGTGACTGAAGATGCTTATGGAAGGAAGAAAGAAAGAAAGAAAGAAAGAAAGAAGGAAGGAAGGTAGGAATGAAGGAATGGAAGAAATATAGTTTGTGTTAGTGAAATAATTAAAAGAAAGAATTAAGAAGACAATGTTACTAAGGTTGCTGATGAGATGAAGAAAGAAAGGAAGGAGGGAAAGGGGGAAAGGAAGGAAAGAATGAAGAATGAAGAAAAAAATATAGATTGTGTTAGAATGAAAAAGACGAAGAATAAAAAAAAACACTGGTTACTAAAATTGCCGAAGAAAGAAAAGAAAGAAAGGAAGGAAGGAAGGAAGGAAGAAACCAACGAACGAACGAACGAACGATTGAACGAACAAGCGAACGAACGAAAGAAGGAGGAAAGCAAAAATATAATCAGTGTTAGAAAGGAAAAAATAAAATGAAAAATGAAGACTTAAAGTTATTAGTGTCGTCGAGGAAGGAAGAAGGGGAGAAAGGGAGGAAGAGAGGGAATGAAGGAGGGAGGAAGGCAGGGAGGCAGAGAGGAAGAGAGGGAGGTGGACAGAGAGGCAGAGAGGAGAGTAGACAGCGAGGCAGAGAAGGAAGAAGGTAGGAAAACAGGGAGACAAAGAAAGGAGAAAGAGAGAGGTAGAGAGGGAGGAAGAGAGGGAGACAGGCACGGAGGAAGAGAAGGAAAGAGGGAGGAAGGAAGACGGAAGCAGAGGAGAAAAAGAGAGGCAAAGAGGCAGAGAGAGAGATAGACAGAGAGGCAGAGGGAAAGGAGGGGAGAATATAGGTTAACAAAGCATACACGAGGTTATTGTTCACACACAGTGCATGGAATGACTGATGAAGCTACAGGAACTAGATACAGCAGAGTCGTGTTGTGGTAGTCGTAGTAGTAGTAGTAGTAGTAGTAGTAGTAGTAGTAGTAGTAGTAGTAGTAGTAGTAGAAGAAGAAGAAGAAGAAGAAGAAGAAGAAGAAGAAGAAGAAGAAGAAGAAGAAGAAGAAGAAGAAGAAGAAGAAGAAGAAGAAGAAGAAGAAGAAGAAGAAGAAGAAGAAGAAGAAGAAGAAGAAGAAGAAGATGATGATGATGATGATGATGATGATGATGATGATGAAGATGATGAAGATGATGAAGAAGAAGAAGAAGAAGAAGAAGAAGGAAAAATAAAGCAGAAAACACAAAAAAGTTAGCGAGAGAGAGAGAGAGAGAGAGAGAGAGAGAGAGAGAGAGAGAGAGAGAGAGAGAGTACTACAACCCTCACACCTTCAAAAGTAGCAACATATGGCTTGACAATAATTATCACCTTGACACACACACACACACACACACACACACACACACACACACACACACACACACACACACACACACACACACACAGGTAGGGAGGTGGTGGCGGTGTACGTGACGGCCGGCAGGTGACAAGGTATACAGGTAGGGCGTCACAGGTAGGGACTGCACGTGACAGGTAAGGTAGAGGTAGGGAAAGGTGCAGCGTCGCAACTCAAGGGGAAAGTAAGCTGGGAAGTGAAGTGAAGTGAATAAAAATAAATAGGTAAATAAATAAATAAATAAATAAATAAATGAATAAATAAATGACTTGTATATCGCAGCAGCAACAGAGGTCATAAGGTGCCGATATATAAAACTGCATAAAAAATACAAGTAAATTTAACGAAGAACGAAATTAAATAAAGGAGAGAGAGAAAGAGGGAGGGGGAGGGAGGAACTACACAGTGATGTTAGGGAAGGGGAATGCACGGTAAGGTAAGGAGGGAGGGGAGGAACATACATCACAGGCTGTTACGGATGGTTGAAGCGTAGGAGGGGAGGAGGGAAATGTTACGATAAATGAGGAAGGGGGGGATGAAGGTGGGAAGGAGAGGATGAAGGGGGTAAGAGGAGACTGAAGGGTGAAGGGGAGGGGGAGGGGAGGTGCGTATTGAGTCACACAAGCAAATATTACGCAGCCATGAAAGGAGAGGAAAGGATACAGGCCTGTATTACGAAACTCATTGCTCTCTCATCACGACTATTTACAAAGGCCACAGAATCGATCAACTGGGTTCTCAAGAGTGTTTAGCCTATCAGTAATGCAGAAATAGTTTTAATCTCTCACTAGAACATTAGAAACATCTTTATAAACCAGTGTGGCTTCAAGTAAAGTGTTCTGAAGGTAATGAGGTTCCGTGCATGTGTCTTAACCTCTTCAGTACCACCAGGACGCGTTTCCATATTCATTCCCTTTACTATTTGGTGATTTAATACAGCTTCAGAAACATATGTTGGGAATAAAACAGTGAAGGCAGTGGCCATTAACCTTCTGACCTCTATAGACCCTTCCTAAAGTCAATAAAATCGTTCAGTCGTATACGTATGCCCAAAACTCGCGGTAGAAATGCGTCCCAGTATATAAGCCAACAAAATGGGGAAAATAAATAAAAAATAAATAAATAAAAGCTAATATCGTCTCAGTGTAAGCATCACATCATACTCCACACAGTAAAACATCACTTAACCAATTAGTCACGAGGAGAACGTTACATCTCATTCACCATTCACCAAACACTATACATTATACCCGACGGGATGCATTATGGGTATTCGCGTCAGGGGAGTTTGAGAGGATAAGGAGAGACAGAGAAAGAGATGACCTTATCAATCAATCAATTACACCCCGGAGCCCCGTAGCGGAGAGGCGATGCGTGACAAGACGGCAGGGTAGGGCATGGCAGGGCAGGGCAGGGCAGGTTAAGGCATTGTGGTAGAACAGTACGTGATAAAGTAGACAAGGTGTGTGTGTGTGTGTGTGTGTGTGTGTGTGTGTGTGTGTGTGTGTGTGTGTGTGTGTGTGTGTGTGTGTGTGTGTGTGTGTGTGTGTGTGTGTGTAGCTGAAATAGTTGGAGAGAGAATGTGTATCTTTATATCTCAGTGCAAGTTTATCACTTTTTTTCACAATTAAGGCCATGAACTTCAAAGAGCGAAAGCAGTAAATCTTTAAGTGAGGGGATGTGTTAATCTATGTAATATTTCAGACTATCAATTATAATAGACATTTCTTTAGACCACGGGGTTAAAACTACTACTACTACTACTACTGCTACTACTACTATTACTACTAAAACTAATAATAATAATAACAATAAAAACAATAGCAATAAACCTTTAATCAACTTAAGAACCATATCATTAATCTTATAACCCCCAAAAAACTTTACTTAAATCCCAAAATTTTACCACGAAACTAAAACGACACCAATAATTCAGAACCACGTATCTCCAACACACACACACACATACACACATCCACACACACACACCAGTACCACCAGCTAACCAACCCTCACAAAACAACGTCGGACTTTTAACCACCAGACATATTACCACCACCTAACCACACTCTCTAACCAATCGGCCAGCCCTTGTAACACCGCGTCCAGCAGGTAGGTAGGCAGGCAGTAGTACGTGACAAAGCCTAAACACACACACACACACACACACAGGATGGCATTGTGTAGTTAGCACCTGCTGTCACTGCCACTACCGCCTCTCTAACGGGGTAAAGGTGGGTGCACTCCGCCAGCAGAGAGAGAGAGAGAGAGAGAGAGAGAGAGAGAGAGAGAGAGAGAGAGAGAGAGAGAGAGAGAGAGAGAGAGAGAGAGAGAGAGAGAGAGAGAGAGAGAGAGAAAAAAAGACTGGTGTTCATTGAAGGAGAAAATAAACTGAATATAAAAAATAGAAGTCAAGTTCACAAGAGAGAGAGAGAGAGAGAGAGAGAGAGAGAGAGAGAGAGAGAGAGAGAGAGAGAGAGAGAGAGAGAGAGAGAGAGAGAGAGAGAGAGAGAGAGAGAGCAAAATTCACCAATCCGGGATCACTGAGGCCATACAACCCTCCCTACCCCCCATGGCATACCCTCTCCTTCTCGCAGTACCTCTCCCACTCACCCACACACAACTTCACCAAAAAAAAAAAAAAAAAAAAAAAAAAAAAAAAACGAAACTGGAAAAAAATCAAACCGGTATAAATTAATCCAAGCAACGAATAACGATGGAATCACTAATAATAACAACAACAATTCAATACTAACCTCTACGGGGAAGCAGGCAAAACAAAAGAGTAACAAGAGAAAGAGAGAAGAGAGAGAAGTTCCGGAGAGCGCGCGCTTTGGCAGACGCACACGCAGAGACCAGTCAGATAAGGTGCTGGGGAGGGCTGGCGACACACCCTTCCCGCTACAAGGCTCAATACACACTGACTCCTCGCTGGTGCTGTGGCTGCTTGGTGGGTTCAGTTGAGTGGGAAGTCTCTCGTCTCGCGTGGCTTGGCTGGCAGGGCTGGCGTTTCTCTCCTAAGCGAGGTTGTCAAATGCACTTTTTTTTTAAACCCTCCCATGAGAACATAGTATTTTTTTCCTCCTTCGTTTCTATCTAAAGTGGAAGATTAATGGGTGTGCTTAGTGTTAGTGGAAGTCCTTTATTTTGTTCCCCTTAGTGTTTTGTAAAGGGAAATGCTTGTGTTTAGCCGGTACAGGAGAGAACAAGGAAAGGAAGGAGAGGGAGGAGGAAATAAAGGGAGGCGGTGGCATCGCATCACAGTGAGAGGGACTTCCAGAATGGTCGTGAGAGGAAGTCCATCACGAGCTGCTGCTGCTGCTACACACACACACACACACACACACACACACACACACACACACACGGAACGAGGGAAAGTTTTATGGGTTTTGGTTGGTTTGGGTCTTCAGTACAGTGTGTGTGTGTGTGTGTGTGTGTGTGTGTGTGTGTGTGTGTGTGTGTGTGTGTGTGTGTGGGTTCGTGCAAGCATACAGCATACATACAGGATGTGGATTTGCTTGTGTATGAGTTACGATTATACGGTTTTGCACACACACACACACACACACACACACACACACACACACACACACACACACACACACACACACACCGCGTAGTGTAGTGGTTAGCACGCTCGACTCACAATCGAGAAGGCCGGGTTCGAGTCCCGGCGCGGCGAGGCCAATGGGCAAGCCTCTTTATGTGTGGGGTGTGTTCACCTAGCAGTAAAAAGGTACGGGATGTAACTCGAGGGGTTGTGGCCTCGCTTTCCCGGTGTGTGGAGTGTGTTGTGGTCTCAGTCCTACCCGAAGATCGGTCTATGAGCTCTGAGCTCGCTCCGTAATGGGGAAGACTGGCTGGGTGACCAGTAGGCGCCCGTGGTGAATTACACACACACACACACACACACACACACACACACACACACACACACACACACACACACACATACACACAACACACAGACACACACACACTAATCGAAACTGTTCAATACTATCAATTTGACCGATCTAGTTCCGGAGGCGTCTTTGATAACCTTATCTAGAACAGTTAAGGTATGAGAGAGAGAGAGAGAGAGAGAGAGAGAGAGAGAGAGAGAGAGAGAGAGAGAGAGAGAGAGAGAGAGAGAGAGAGAGAGAGAGAGAGAGAAATAAAAAAGGCCTCCGAGAATAGAAAAATGTATGAAAAGGAAAGAAAAATCAGTATTCCAAATTATAAAAGGTATAAATGAACTGCCAAGGAATTAATTAAAGTGAGAAAAAATCAAATATACAAATAAATACATAAATTGCAACATACATTACCTAACCTAACCTAACCTAACTTAAAAATGTAAGTTAATCCAGCCTACCTCAACCTAACCCATTTTAACTTTACCTAATCCAACCTAACTTAACCTAACCCATCTCAATTAACACAACCTAACCTAACTTAGACCTCATCCAACTCATCTCCTTGACACACAGCTTCTCAACATCACCACATCACTCATCAATCAGCTAGTCATAATTAGAGCCATTATGATACGTACAGCTGACTCATAACTCATTGACAACTCTTTCACACCATAATTCCTCCCTCATCCCCCCCCTCCCCCGTGGTTATCTGTATATATAAACTTTCTTTTGTATTTAAATAGTTTACTAGCCTTGAAACTAAATTAACCTGTTTTATTTTATTATTTGCCTTTATGTCTTTCTACACATTTTTTTTTTTTTGCACACTTTCTGTTAATTAATAGATGACGGTATCAGTGGAGGGGGTAAGCATCAATAAATAAATAAATAAATAAATAAAACCAAAAAATCCTCTAATGACATACAGAATAATGAAGAAACAAGTGTTGAGATAGTAAAAGTTATACTGAGACCGACGCTGTGATGATGAACGGGTAAAGTCAATCAGTCAACCAGTCAGTCAATCAATTTCTAACATACCGTCTCTCTTCTCGCTGTCTGTCACTTCACACACAGCCACACAACACTCACCGCATCACTACCCACGCGTGACTCGATGCATTCAACTCCTCACTTCATCAATCCATCAGTTCACCTTACTGTAATGTCTCACTTACCATACTATTCCAGCAAAGTCAGCACCACTCTACCGCCCAAACTTTACTTAATCTGTCTTTGTTAATCAACCAGTCTTTAACCCTTTCCTTGCTATTTAACACATCCTTCCATATCACTAACTGAGACATTTCTTCTTATTCTACAGTAACCTACAAACATCACAATGGCTAGAAACTGCAAAACCTATCCTTGTAATCTCTTTCTTTCTCGCAGACACTTATAAAAAAATCTCGTATATTGTTTTTAGTGTCGAGGATCGTTGTATATCGCAGGGAAAGGGTTAATGTAATGGTCTGTCTCACACAACCTTGCAATAGTTTCCCATCACACCACAAGCCACGGTAACTCCTATCAGTGAAGCAACATGTATGGTAATCAGTGAATTTCTACCGTTCAGTGTCTCCTCTTCTCGCTATCTGCCACTTCACACTACACAGCAACAGACACGTCACACCACACCACACACACACACACAGCGCGTAGTGTAGTGATTAGCACGCTCGACTCACAATCGAGAGGCCCGGGTTCGTGTCCCGGTAAGCGGCGATGCAAATGGGCAAGTCTCTTAATGTGTGGGGTGTGTTCACCTAGCAGTAAATAGGTACGGGATGCAACTCGAGGGGTTGTGGCCTCGCTTTCCCGGTGTGTGGAGTGTGTGATGTGGTCTCAGTCCTACCCGAAGATCGGTCTATGAGCTCTGAGCTCGCTCCATAATGGGGAAGACTGGCTGGGTGACCAGCAGTCGACCGAGGAGGTGAATTACACACACACACACACACACACACACACACACACACACACACACACACACACACACACACACACCCGGTAGCTCAGTGGTTAGAGCGCTGGCTTCACAAGCCAGATGACCGGGGTTCGATTCCCGGCCGGGTGGAGATATTTGGGTGTGTCTCTTTCACGTGTAGCCCTGTTCACCTAGCAGTGAGTAGGTACGGGATGTAAATCGAGGAGTTGTGACCTTGTTGTCCCGGTGTGTGGTGTGTGCCTGGTCAGACCTATCCCAAGATCGGAAATAATGAGCTCTGAGCTCGTTCCGTAGGGTAACGTCTGGCTGTCTCGTCAGAGACTGCAGCAGATCAAACAGTGACACACACACACACACCCGGTAGCTCAGTGGTTAGAGCGCTGGCTTCACAAGCCAGAGGACCGGGATTCGATTCCCCGGCCGGGTGGAGATATTTGGGTGTGTCTCCTTTCACGTGTAGCCCCTGTTCACCTAGCAGTGAGTAGGTACGGGATGTAAATCGAGGAGTTGTGACCTTGTTGTCCCGGTGTGTGTTGTGTGCCTGGTCTCAGGCCTATCCCAAGATCAGAAATAATGAGCTCTGAGCTCGTTCCGTAGGGTAACGTCTGGCTGTCTCGTCAGAGACTGCAGCAGATCAAACAGTGAATTACACACACACACACACACACACACACACACACACACACACACACACACAGTGGCTTATCAGAGGCGCCCAACTTTTCGTCTTCCTTCCTTACCAGGTTGGGTGTGGCTAAGCAGTGTTCGCCACATATGTTACTTCACTGCTCAGTAATGTATTAACACCACTGCCACCGCCACCACCACCAGCACAGCTGTCATATTAGTCCTCTACCCCACACTGCTACTCCCCACCAACACCACCACCACCACCACCACCACCATCTTCATATCTCTCCTAGTGCAAGTTATTAATAAGTTCATTTCTGCTCCTATGTCCCTCACCAATACCACTACCACCACCACCGCCACCATCACCACTTCTATCTTCCTTTCTCGTGTCTCACCACTACTACTACCACTACCACCATCACCACTTCTACCTTCCTTTCTCCTATGTCTCACCAATACCACCACCACCGCCACCACTTCTATCTTCCTTTCTTTTCGCTCTCTCCTGCTCAGTCATTCCTTCTCACACCACCGCGTCACCAGTAGTATTTAAGGCATTTCTCTCTTTACTTACTTCCCACACCCTCACCACCACCTCATCACCATTACGGTATCAGTTCTCATTTCTGTTCATGTTCTTGCTTCCCCCCTTCCCTCACCACCACTGCAATATTCAACTCTCCCTTCGCTGACCCCTCTCACCACCACCGTCACCACCAAACAGTAGTACATCACCAGCACACCTGCCACACTGCTATTATGACTTGCAACACCACAACCGCCACCACCACTAGCAATACAGTACACCAGGAACACAAAGGTAATGCAACACCGCCTCTTCAAATAACCCAATACACCGCGCATTACCATCACACACCAGGCGAGGTAAGCTTTCATTGTGATCTTGGTGACTTGAGTTCGAGTGTTAAAATCTGGTAACTTTCTTCACAGGATCAAGAGAATGTGGCTTAGATCTTGACACCTCAGGCTCGTATTCAGAAACGCTTTGCTCTCTCACCACGACTGTTTTCAAAGGCCACCGAGAGGATTAGCCGGGTTGTCTGAGTTCTCAAGTACGTTCCTCCTCCTGATAATGTAAAAATATTGATAATCCGTCACTGGAACAATAGACACCCTTTAAAATTTGTGTAACTTTAAATATAGGTATTAATATAGTGGATGTGAGGCGCAGAGGTGTTTCAAAATAATGTTAATAATGTAAAAATCTTGTTAATCTGTTACTGGAACAATAAAGACACGCTTAAAAACCTGTGCAACTTTAACTGTTGCTATTTGACTGGAGGTGAGACGCAGAAATGTTTCAATACACTGCGGAGTGAAGAAGAATGAGAATGACAGAAAAAAGAAGTGGGTGAACTGCCTGATGTAAGACAGAGATGGAAGAAACAGAAGCATGCAACAGAACCAAACGGAGAAGATCCATCTCAAATAGTGTACAGACACAAGACACCAACTCGCACAGAGGCCGAGGAAGACCCACGTGCCTCCTATCTTCTCTTCAACAGTGACAACACCCGGGAGCAGTAGCGGGTGGGGTGACCAGAGGCATCTTTCTAAACTTTGCCAGTCCCCCACCAGCAGTGCCACCACGGACGGGAGCTTAACATATATAGGGCTTCATTCTTAGACGCTGTTCTCTCATTCAATTCGCGTTGTGGTAACCCTATACGCTGAACGAAAGAGAGAAGAAAAGAAAGAAAGAAAAATAACCAAGAGGAGAAATGAGAAAATAGAATACGTTATACCTTTCTTAGCGCAGAAAATATCAACTTTAACTACGAGTAATAATTGTCACTTAACTGTCATTTAATACGCTACAGTTGGCCTTTCTATGTAAGAGGGGAAACTGGCCAAGGGCAACAGAAAGAGTTAAACAAAAAGGCTCACTTAGTTGCCAGTCCCCGTGCAAGTCCGAGAGAGTTAGCCAAAAGAAAGGGATAAATGTCTTGAAACCTCCCTCTTACATTAGTTCAGGTCATAGTAATAGAGAATACAGAAGCAGGCAGGGAGTTCCACAGTTTAGCAGAGAAAGGTATGAATGATTGATAGTACTGGTTAACTCTTGCATTAGTGAGGTGGACAGAATAGCAGTGAGATAAAAGGCCCATATTCTGGAACACTTCCGCGCCGCACCTTTACTATTTTCAAAGAGCTCTATTTCTTCTTATTTTTTTTTTATTTTTATTTATACCATGTGGGCTTTTCACGGGAATTTATGGGCTAAAGGGGATACTTTTTTGGGTACCTTCTATTTCAAAGCCCACCCGCTAGGAAACCGTTGCCCCGAGTGAGGAAGCCCAACCTACACTCAGACCGTGGACAGGATTCGAACCCGTGCGCTTGGAGACCCCTCGGACCCCAAAGCATGAATGGTTCCATTGTGACACGGATTTTTAAGGGTGGTTCTGTAATTCTAGTGACATGTCAATATGTTTTCTGCATTATCAACATAAAAAATTACTCTTTAGAACTCGACTAATGGTCTCTGTGGTCTGAAAATGGTCGCGTTGAGAGAGGGAAGCGTTTCTGATCATGGCGCTCAATAAGTATCGTTAATCCATTATAGCACTGCAGCAAACATCTATAACGACAGTTTTAAGCGAAGTTGGGTGCTCTTACTCAAGGTGCAGACCAAACACTGAATCATCAACAGCATCATCAATAGCTCCCTTGAACACCCCAATGGCTTCCACTTGAGGAGTATTAAGTGGGTGAGATTAGAAGGTTATTTTAGTTTAATAATTCTCCCTTTCCACCAGCAGAGACTGTGTGTGTGTGTGTGTGTGTGTGTGTGTGTGTGTGTGTGTGTGTGTGTGTGTGTGTGTGTGTGTGTGTGTGTGTGTGTGTGTGTGTGTGTGTGTGTGTGTGGTGCTTTGTCTGGGCAGCCCCTTGAGGGATTGCCAGCCTGGTAGATAGATAGATAGATAGATAGATAGATAGATAGATACATACATACATATATATACAAACAGAAACAGACCGACAGACAGATAGATAGATAAATATAGATGAATGAAGATATAAGACAAATAGATAAAGATAGATAGGTAGTTTTTCTCACTGATACTGAAAAATGCTAAACTATCACTATAGAATCATGAGAAATACCCTTGGAAACCTTCATCACTTCCACCGCGGCTGTACAGAATGAGCAAGACTGACCTGAAATGAGACAGACAACCACTAATCACTGGAATCTCACCGTAACAATGAAATCACCCGCGGAAAACCCTAATAACTTCCACTACAACCGTGTAAAGTGGGTGAGATCACGTGCTGAGATGATAATACGAGTTAGTCTACACAAACACAAGAAGAATGATCATTTTAAGCCACTAATATGACTTAATGAATTGCCTACCAGTGCATTAACCCCCTTCAGTACCATGACGCGTCTCCATATTCATTCTGCTTACTATTTGGCGATTTTATAGATTCAGAAACTTGTGTGGGGGGATTAAAATAAGTGAAAACGCAGGCCATTAATCTTTTGACCTTCACAGACTCTTCCTAATGCCAATAAAATCGTCTAATCGTACCCAAAACTCAAGGTAAAAAATTTGTCCCAGTACCGAAGGAGTTTAAGACCATGAAAGTAATACTACCACCATCACCACCACTACCACAACTACCACCACCACCACCATTACTTAACAAAACACCAGGAAAGCAAGAGAGAGTATAAAGTAAAATTTCTAGTAGTGTTATTTGTTATTTATATTCTAAACTAAACAATGAAGCAGACTTAATAAAAAACCACCACCACCACCACCACCAAATAAAAGAGAATATAGAGTAATATTTCTAGAGCTATTATTTATCATTACTACTTTTTTTTAAACCAAACAATGAAACAAATAGACGTACACACCCTTGCTCCACCCTTCCTCCTCCTCCTCCACCACCACCGCTGCTATTAGTCAGGGGTGGTGGAGGGACTGGATAAGTGGATGGCTGTAGTGGAAAGTGATGGATGGAATAAGTGGATGGGTGGGTGAATACTGTTTCTGGTGGTGGTGGTGGTGGTGGTGGTCTTAATCATCATCATCATCATCATCATCATCATCATCATCATCATCATCAGGAGGAGGAGGAGGAGGAGGAGGAGGAGGAGGAGGAGGAGGAGGAGGAGGAGGAGGAGGAGGAGGAGGAGGAGGAGGAGGAGGAGGAGGAGGATGGGTGGAGTGCTTGTGGTGACTTGTGATGGTAGTAATGTGGGAGGGGAAGGAAGGGGAGGAGAGGGGAAAAGGCGGGGAGGAGGGGAAGAGGGAGGGAGGGGAAACCACCACCACCACCACCACCACAACCCATCATTACAGCGGTGAAAGTCCAAGTTAGGCCATCCAGCAGACTACCTCCCTCAACACCACAACACCACACCACCATCACCACAACACCACCACCACCACCATCACCGCCACCATGGAAGAGAGTAGAAGCGTCACGACAGGATAACAGGGATAAGAGTGGCGGTGGTGGTGGTGGTGGTGGTGGACAGCTGTCAAGGTTGTCAAGTTCATGTGTATGTATGTAAGTACGCATTACACACACACACACACACACACACACACACACACACACACACACACACACATGGTATTGTGCGTAATTGCAAAAGAGAGAGAGAGAGAGAGAGAGAGAGAGAGAGAGAGAGAGAGAGAGAGAGAGAGAGAGAGAGAGAGAGAGAATAATGTGTCCCTAATCATTACCAACTCACGCATACACTGTTTCCACACACACACACACACACACACACACACACACACACACCATACAACGAGAGAGGGTAAAAAACGTATATTTAACTTCAAACCGTGACTGCATCTCTCTCTCTCTCTCTCTCTCTCTCTCTCTCTCTCTCTCTTGTACTTTACCTTGAGTATAAACCAAACAACATTTTATTACATCTTAGATTTTCACCGTTCAAAAGCTGCATTATCTTTATTGCTGTCATTATTATTATCATTATTATTACTATCATTATTATCATCATTATTTATAGTAGTAGTAGTAGTAGTAGTAGTAGTAGTAGTAGTAGTAGTAGTCATTGCAAACTTTACCGAACTGAATCAAACCTAATCTTTTATTTTATTTTATTTTAACCAATCCTAACCAAACCACACGTAACCCAACTCAACCTACTACAGTACACCAATCAAGGGAGCCTCCAAACAAGGACAAGACTATGGGCCACATTTTCAAACGCACGCACAAGAACTACATACACACATACACATATACACACATATTTCCAAAGGCCACTGGGATGATTAGTCGAGTTCTCACGGTCTTACTTTTCCTTAACGGTACGGAATACTCGCCAAGCTGTCACTAAGAGCACGGAGACGCCCTTGAAAACACCATTAACTCCCGATGGCGTATGTTGAAAGAGATAGCGAGGAGTGAAGACAGTGCTAGAAAAGAAGGTATAAGTACACAAAGGAATATGAAGCAATGTGAAAATAGTCAGTTTCTTTTTCACTTCTGCTGTCAGTGTTGGAGAGTAAGGTTTACAAAAGAATGGAAAGGAAAGTCAGTGTACAGTTTGTTTCTTTTGCATCTCAATTGTCAGTGCTCTATAGAAGATAAGGTTTATGTACACGAAGGAACGCAAAGGAAAGTTAAAACACAGCATGTTTCTTCGGCTCTTCTGCTGTCACTGCTAGAGAATAAGGTTTACAAAAGAAGAGAAAGGAAAGTCAGAGTACAGTATTTTCTTTTATTTTTTTTACTTCGTGTCTGCTAGAAAATAAGGTTTATGTACACGAATTAACGCAAAAGAAAGCCAAACCGTGTACAGTATGTTTCTCCTGCTCTTCAAGTGTCATTGCTAGAAGATAAAGTTTACAAGAGAAGAGAAAGGAAAGTCAGAGTACAGTATTTTCTTTTTTTTTTTTTAACTTCGTGTCACTGCTAGAAAATAAGGTTTATGTACACGAAGGAACGCAAAAGAAAGTCAAACCGTGTACAGCATGTTTCTTCTGCACTTCAACTATCATTACCAGAAGATAAGGTTTACATGAGAAGAGAAAGGAGAGCACAGTACAGTATGTTTCTTTTGCACTTCAACTGTCATTGCTACACTATAAAGTTTACAAGAGAAAGGAGAGTCAGTGTACAGCATGCTTCTTCTGCTCTTCAACTGTCATTGCTAGAGAGAGAGAGATAAGGTTTGTACACGAAGGAACACAGAAAAGTTAAAATACAGCATGTTTCTCCTGCACCTCAACTGTCATTGCTACAGGATAAAGTTTGTACAGGAAGGAATACGAAGGAAAGTGAGACAGTGTACAGTATGTTTCCTTTGCACTTAATCTGTTAAATTTGAGGTTTTGTTGAGCATTTACTGACGGGAAAGTAAAGGTTAGGACTCATTAGTACTCGGACACTTGGAAGGTACGTACATAAATTCATTATACACAAGACGCATTTTTTTTTTCATTATGTGAAGGGGAGGAAAAGGCAGGAAGAAATTATAAACAAGACTTTTTTTCCTCGTTAACTAAGTGATGGGAAGGAAAAGGCAGGAATTCATTAATAATCTGACACTCTCTTCTTCATTATGTGATGGGAAGTAAAAGTAGGAATTCACTATAAACAAGACATTTTCCTCGTTATGTGAAGGGAAGATACAGGCACAGGAGGGAATTCACTACAAACAAGACATTTTCCCCTCGTTATGTGAAGGGAAGCTACAGACAGGAGGGAATTCACTACAAACAGAGCACCAATTTTTTTTTTCTTTGTGGGAAAGTAAAAGTTCACTATACACCATACATATCTTTCCCTCGTTATATGATGGGAAGGAAAAAACAGAAATTCATAACAGATGGGGCACTTTTTTCTCGTTAATTTTCTTTCCTTTTTTCTTTCTTTACTTTGACTTCTTTTAAGGAACTGCAAGAGAATTCACAGCGTACCTCTATTTATGTATTTATTTATTTACAAGACATTTTTCTCTCTCGTTATTTCCTTTTTTTTTTTTCTTACTTTTGACTTCTTTTGAGGGAACTGCAAGCTAATTAACTGCGTATCTCTCTATTTATTTATTTATCTATTTACTTATCTATCCTTTTTGTTACCCTTGACATGCAACCTTCTAACAAAAACTAAACAAATAAATAAAACCAGAATAACCAAACTACACA
>NC_059285.1:19208862-19248862 GCF_017591435.1 Portunus trituberculatus
TTCTCTCTTCGTTGTCATTCATCTCTTCCTCCTCTTTTTTCTTCATTCTCTTCCACTTCCTCATTCTTCCTTTTATTCTTCTATACCCTCTTATTCCCCACTAGTTCCCTCTCCTTATTATCTTATCGGTTTACTTCACTCGCTTTTTCATTCTTCTCTTCCTTCACCCACCCTGCTGCTCTTACTTCACCTCCTCCTATTCCTACTCTTTCTCTTTTCTTCCACATTCTCTCACCTTTCTTTCCCTTCTCAAGATTATGCATATTTTACTCTCAAAGCATCTTTCACTCTCTCTTCTTTTCCATTCATCTCCTCCTCCTCCTCTTGTAGCTCCTCTCTGCTCACACCACAATCAGCTGCGTCCAATCGCGTTTCCCACCGTCAAAATGTTAAGTTCTCAGTGAAAAAGTGATCCCGTGACTTTTAGTTTTGTCCACGTGAAAGAGAGAGAGAGAGAGAGAGAGGAAAAAACACGTGTGAATTTAACTGTCATCGCTATTCGCCTGCCATTTAAGGTAAGAGTAATTTGGAGGATAAGAAGAATTAGTAGATGTTTGCTACTGGGTGAAGGTAAGCACGCACGCACGCACACACCTAAATGACTCCCTTGCTCCTGTCAACATACGATTTGCTGAATACTCTTAGTGTTGTTATCTTGATTATTATTATTATTATTATTATTATTATTATTATTATTATTATCATTATTATTATTACTACTATACTATTTGTTTTCTCAGCCATTTCATCACGTTTGCATTTGGTAATGTGGTTTTTTTGTTATCGAAGTTGAACTGTTAACTCTCTCTCTCTCTCTCTCTCTCTCTCTCTCTCTCTCTCTCTCTCTCTCATGATTGAATGATACTGCTGTAGAGAGAGAGAGAGAGAGAGAGAGAGAGAGAGAGAGAGAGAGAGAGAGAGAGAGAGAGAGAGAGAGAGAGAGAGAGAGAGAGAGTTGTACACTATCATGGCTAATTAAAACACTACCTTAAAACTTTAATTTTTTTCTTTGTTCCACAGGTCTATGCCAGCAGCTTGGGTGTGAATGCCATCTAATCAAACTTTTTTTCCTGCCCATATAGAGAAACTAGTCTAAGGTCAAGCAAATATTAAGAGCACAAACAATGAGCAGCAACAAAAGCAGGTGGTGGTGGTGGTGGTGGGATCAACTGCATCAAGATAGATCATCATCATCATCATCATTTTACACTTGACAGCCACAATAAGTGAGATTCCTTCACTGCATGTGCACTTTATAGCTATGCTGACACCATCACCTATTGCTGTGGTGAGTAATACCTTCTGGAGCAGTGGGGAGCTGACCTACACTTCATAGCAATGCTGACACCATCACCTACAGCTGTGGTGAGTAATACCTTGTTGGTCTGAAGCAAAGCAAGGCTGACTACATTAGCATGTTGTCTGGAGCCATGACAAGCTGGTCTGCACTTCATAACCAGCTACTACAGTGTAGCAAGTAGTATAGGTCTGCAGCACTGGAAAGCTGAGGTGGTTATCTTGTCTGGAGCATTGGCAAGGTGACCTGCACTTCACAACAAGGCTGACTACAGCATTCAGTACTGTGGTGAGTGATACCGTGTCCTGGAGCAGTGAGAGGCTGACCTGCACCACACTGAGAGGCAATAAATCTACACCAGTATGGCTGCAGTGACCCCCTGACAGGACAATCCGGCACACAACATTGACCTAACTGGGCCAAGGTTAGTTTTCATCACACCTGCCTGTCCCACCACTATGTCACCACCTGCACTGCTCACCAGCCATAGGACCAGCAGTGCACACCAGCTGCTGCACACACAAGGTCCAGCAATGCCATACACAGTGTGGCCAGAGTGCAGGCGCAGCCAGAGTACAGATAATGTAGTACATTTGCTAGCTATGTAGGAACAGGTGTACTGCATACACAGCACACAAAACAATGCCAAGTGTTCCCCACCTGGCAGGAAGTTCCTTAAATAGGGCGAGACATCTAAATATAGATAGAAACTGCCTTGTTTTCGTGATATCATGGCTGGGTCTTGCACCACTACTTGCACTTGTATGTACTTAACAGGCTTACAAAATACCTGAGCAATGTCAAGTAGTATTCATGATCATACTATTTACTACATGCACCACAATACCAAAGGAGCAAAACCCACATGAGCCCTGCATTAGTGGGTGGCTAGTTCACTGCTGACAGCTTTTGGTAGCCACTCAACTATCACTGGGAGGAGGAAGTGCATCCAACAAATACATGCGAGTCATCAGCATTTTCTATTTACCAGAGCTAATTTTCCACATAATTTGTGACATAAATATGATTAATCTAATATTAGTGAATAGAAACTGTGTTGTTCCTATTGGTAAATAGTCCAAAGCCAAGCAATAGGGAAGAAGTCATATCTTATTGGTACATATGCATGTCATGGTACACTTGTCCCCTGTGGTTCCTCCCACCCGTCACCTGGTCACCACAGTCAAGAAATGTTTAAATCTTTGAGCAAGCTTTTATCATCAAGTGTTGGTGTTCCTCCTATGTAGCCCTGATTTTGAGAGAATTCCAACTATGTTAAATCTGAGTAATGGAAGTACAAATCTGTGTTATTTTTCTTTACAGGAGATTAACTTTTCCATGCTATGAAAATTATTAAACATGCTTCATGCTTTATATATATATATATATATATATATATATATATATATATATATATATATATATATATATATATATATATATATATATATCAAGTTAGCAGTTTTATGATGTTACACAGGAGAAACAACACTTCATGGTAAAAGTTTGCTCAAACATATGATACACACGAGTCAAAGCTTTCACTTGATACACCTGCATGAACACTGATAATCTCAAGACAGAGCACTAAGCAGGCAAACACTCATGTCTCTGGTACCTTTATGACAGAAGGGAACAGAGATTACACACAGAATGTTGGAGTTATCTTTCCTACATCCTCTTACTTCATATATCTGCCAGCTGCTTCCATCCCTTTATTTTTCATGCATTTTAGCTATGTGACAGAAAAAACAGTTAGCAAAGATTATTTAGGTAATGTTAAGCTTATCTATTTTTTACCCTCTATATTATGTTGCAATTTCTTTCATCTTGTTATTTTTCATATTCAGTTATACATTTTGACACACAAGGGCTATTTGTCATCTCATTCTTTTTCAACATTTTGATACACATGGGAAGGTCTTCCAGGGAACTACCCACAGGTGCACTATTAAACTTTACTTCCCCTACAGACTCTGATAAGGTTTCATTTCCACAATTTCAAGGAATGAAGACCCACACAGATAACCTGGAGTAACACATATGCACACACACACACACACACACACACACACACACACACACACACACACACACACACACACACACATTAAGGAAGGCTTCTTTCTATGTATCCTTCATTTCTGCCTCTAAACATTACTAAGAAACACCACAATCACTATAAAGATCTTAGTTCACCACACACCCAAGGTTTCTGCAACAGAAGGGATGGCATTAACCAGGAAGTGCAGACACACACATCAGTAAGGTTTCTTTCTATGCATCCTTCATTCTTCCATACAAACATTCTCAGCATACAGTTCTGAGTTCACTGCAGGACAAAGATTTTTCTGATGGTTTGGACGAGTTAAGCTAATACCTGAACTCATTTAAGAGGGAGGTTTCAAGACATTTATCCCATTCCTTTTAGCTAACTCTCTTGGACATGCTTGTGAACTAGCAACTAAGTGGGCCTTTTCGTTTAATTGTTCTTGTTGCCCATTGCCAGATTTCCCTTTTTACATAAAAAAAAATACAATACCATGCTAGTTTAATGTATCTGGTCAGGGAGTCTATGATGTGAAAACCAACTGACTTAAACTGTTTTCAAGGAGAGCTAGTCACTTGGTTCTCAGGCAGATGATCAAGACATATCAGCCAATGTGCAAACAGACTTCAGGACATTTGGTGCTTCAGATACTTGATAACCAAACCACTTGGTCTCCAAAATGTCTCTAAACTTAAATGTTTTGACTACAAGCTTTGTAAAGGCAGAATATGGATCTGCAGACACCAATATAACATATCCCAATGCATCCACTGCTTCCTCAACCACATCCACCTCCCCATTCAACAGCTTAATCCCTCATCTGACCTGAGTACCATCACCCCAGTACAAAGTAGACTGTATGCTGTCTTCACGCAGTCCACTCTGGCACTCTGAGCACACTTGGCCACACATCACCCAGCAGCTCTGAGGTATACCTACATAGCCCAGGCAAGACAGGAGCTGGCCGTAAGAAGCAGGGTGTGTGGAGGGCCAGGTGGGGAATCAATGCTACTACAGTAAAGCAAGACTCTTTATCGACCCAGTGACCATCAATAGCAAAGGTGAGGTTTCCAGCCTCGTGTGTGGTGCATCATCATGCCACCATAAGTAGTGAGTTTGTTAGTCCATAGTGACCATTTATATTTTAATGGCAAGTTCCTTTCCATAACACTCAGACTTTGGAACAAATGGTCTGTACTTCAATTTTTTTTTTTTTTCCTTCAGAATATGTTCCTGGTTTTATATGTTTGGGGGAGAGAGAGAGAGAGAGAGAGAGAGAGAGAGAGAGAGAGAGAGAGAGAGAGAGAGAGAGAGAGAGAGAGAGAGATACAGTACTCCCAAAAAGCTATGACATATCAGGTAGACACTCACAGTGACCAAGCCTTTCTGTTGTGCCTCAAGCTATTCAGGTGGCTGACAGCTGCCTGCACTGTCACACCCACCACCATCACAACCACTACTACCACCACCAACTCAATGCAAACCAAACTAACACTTGCAGGTGAATGACAGCTGCCTGCACTGTCACGCCTACCACCACCACCACCACCACCACCAGCCCACCACAAGCCACACTAACATAACATCAACAGCACAGCACATGGACAGCCACACATATCACTGCTCACTGTAAAAGGCCAAGCATCACAGCAATATTTCTGTCCACCACTTTGATGTGCAAGGAATGCATAGCACCATGACATCCCTACTCTGATAATGAGACACTGGGAAACACGGCCAGTACTCTCAAGCACCTCCGTGTCTTATCATGAATATTTTTAACATGCTGTATGAGAAATTAATGGGATTTTCAATGATGTCTTTTCAAGATTCTAATAATAGTTATATAAGAACAAAGCATCATCAATGGCAGAAACACCCTTGAAAAGTGAAGTATATATCTGTGGGTTTTGAAAATGTGAAGTTCTGATGAGAAAACAAGGCATTTCAAAATACAGCTCCAGCCTAAAGAGATAAAAAGACAGCAGGCATAGATGGAACATTTTCTTCTCATTCATCAGCCAACCAAGTATACAAAAGACTGTCTTGCAAGACATAGCCTTTCTATTAGCTGTGGGAGCTGAGACACTGCTTTGCCACACTGCTAAGGATACCTCAGCAAGGTTGCCATGTTACAGGCCCACAATCCTTTGCTGTACATACATACAATTACATCCCATACAAATGACAGTGTGAAAAGAAACAGTTACCTCAGTTGTAAGGTGAGTACACTAACCTTTTCACCTGCCTGTTGCTGAGACACCATCTCTAATTCCTCTTTCTCAATCATCAGGCTTAATTCCAGTCCTCCATCAGTCTGTGACACCAAATTATGTTACACACTGCAGGCTCTGATATTTCTCCTCTTCTGGGTTTTCTCATTTGTCTTGCCAGATTTGAAACATTATACTGTCCTCTCACAAACCACAAGTTGCAACCACAAAAAGATCTTCAACCCTGGTTTGTGTGCAACATTACGGACTCAACATGATATGTGTCCAGTAATAACTGCTTTATCATACACAGTTTTCTCGCTGACCTGACAGTTTCTTCCAGCATCAGCTCACTAACACTGCCTGAAGTTGTGCCTTCATTCAGACTACACAGACACACACTTGCTGTTCTAATAATTAATGTCTCATAGAAGAATACTGGCATTGCAGTCTGTCATTCCAGCATCAGATTACTGCTTCAGGCTTCAATAGTCTCTGTGATCAAGGGCTCAATACTCATAGCACTCTGACAACTACAAGACAATCTGCTGCCCTCACAATGAAAAGTATTTCCTAATAGGATGAATATCTTGAAACCTCCCTCTTAAATGAGTTCAGATCATAAGAAGATTGGAATACAGAACCAGGCAGGATTTCCAGTTATTCTGATGGCTTCTTGCAGCTTCCCTAATTTTCTGATGTGCTCATGTGACAACCTAGCACCACTTGAGTAATAAATAATCACCTAGCTTACTATTTAATGATCAGTAAGGTAGGAGGGTCAGAGGTGACAACAGACTTAGTACAGAAACACTCTCTACCAACTCAAAATAAAAGTTTCTAGGACTTCCACACTTCACCAACTTCCTCCTCAGGATGACTCACTGCCTTGGCATTCACTGTACAACCTACTGTATCTGGCAAACTGGTCCTATTATCTGCCTCACTACAGCACCCTTCACCCACAATGCATTACACATCCACCTGGTAGCGAAAGAGGCATTACTCCTTGCAAGGGGGGGTCAGAGGTGGGGGCAAGTGGTCACACCTGTTAGGCCAGCTGGGTTAGTTAGTCAGGGTCAGGGAATGCAAGGTCAAGTGGATGGCTGCAGTACACTTCACTCACTCACTTCACCCTGCCCATTGTTCCACCCAGCACATGGAGGCAGAGGCAGACACTGATGAAAGATAAAACGAAGGCTGGAAATTTTAGTAGAGTGTGAAGTGAACTTTTCCCACGATCGCTGGAACTCTTTGGAAATTTGGTGTACACTTTTCTGAGACACTTCTGGTTAACTGCAGGTACATCACACGGCGCCACAACAATAATTCCACAGCTGGGCAATACGAACCATAGGAAACAGACACACGTAACCACAAATCTTTGAAACTTGACCCCAAAACACCGGAACACTTCGCACACTCGCACGTTCTTCCACGACAGACTTTCTATGACTCTCCTGGATAACTTAAGATAAAATACGCGACACTGCACCAATACACGCCCCCTATGGCTGAAATGAATCAATGGGGACAAACACACATCACCACAGCTTTCAAAATTCACCAAAAACAAGACCATACTCAAAAATCTCCACCAACACTAAATAAAATACGAAAAATGCCCAAGAAATTCACACAAACACCTGAAAAATATACAATAATGAAAACAACTTATTCCCACGAGTGACAAGGGCAGGGAAGACACGAAACACAACAAAACAAAAACCAAACCAGGCAAGTGACAGACGCACACACAAACAGACACCTTGACAGCAGTGACCCCACATGTCCCCATGACCTCTGCCCCACTCCCCCTCTCGTCCCTGCCTCACTGGGGGTTGCAGGGTGACCTCACGGTTCTCTGCTTACCTGGTAGGGGTGGGCCGGGTGGTCTAGGAGGCGGCAGTGGCTGTGCAGAGGGAGGTCAGGTCAGCCATGGCCCCGCCTCACCAAGACTTGACGCAGACTGATCATCGTCAGCAGCAGCGCCAACAAGCTCCATTCAGTTGCCGCCTACCTGTTATCTCGAGATGTTATGGTTTATTTGGGTTAATTTGTACATCTTCTGGGTACATAACATGGCTAAAATCGGAATTATCAAATATACGAGAAGAAATTTTGATATAAGAGTGTTAGTTCATTATTGTTTTAATATTAGTTTTGAGATTTTTTGCATTGCCATATTTCTTTTTTCTATTTAACTGTTTTTGGTGTATATAAGATTTAAGTAATGATAGGTGAAGAAAAGCTAGAGGAAATCATAAAATCATATATATATACACGCGCGCGCGCGTGTATGTGTCGATATTTGTTTTGCTTCTAGGTATAGTTTGATCGTTCTTGCTTAGCCATATCTTCATTATTTTTCATCTTTTTTTTTATTGCACATGTGAAGGAAGCAATACGACAGGTGTCTTCAGATGCCAAATACAAAAAAGAATATGAGGGAAAACTAACTGATATGTTTGTTTTCACTTTTCCTTCTCTTTTTCTGTTATTCCTTTATTTATTGTAAAATCTGTAAATACGTATGAAATTAAAACAATGTCAGAAGGAAAATTGAAAGAGCAAATCACATTACATACATTCCAGGTGAGGCTTAATGCTCCTTTACTATTACCTGATAAGTTGAACGGTGATAACAGCACAATTAATTTATGCAAGTGATGGAGCAGTGCACTGCAGCCTCTTCACACCAATACCTGGGTTTGTATTCTGTTCAGTAAAATTACCAGTGTTACTCTCATGATAAGCCATGACTTATGTGAGTGACAGAGTCCTCACTGCTGACCAGTCAGCTGTACATCCCTGGCTCAGTGTAGCTACACCTGGAAAACAGTTCAACACAGGCTCCAGTACATACACCTAGTAGTGTTGGTCCCAGGTAATTAGACAGGTAACCACTGCACTCTACACAGATGACACAAGAGAACAAGTGCTGTAGTTCATGAATGAAATATTACAAGTAAGGGATGCTACTTAAAATTTGTTGCTTCTGCACACACACACACACACACATACACACAAAGATGTGTTGAGACTTGGAACAGTTTGAGTGAGGAAGTGGTGTCGCAATGAGTGTACATAGTTTTAAAGAAAAATTGGATAAGTGTAGATATGGAGACGGGGCCACACGAGCATAAAGCTACAACTAGGTAAATACACACACACACACACACCTACCTGAGTCAGACCCATGAAATAATTTACTCATGACCATCAATAGGAAAGGAAGTAATTATGTCAAGTAATAATGTCTGGTATGAAAATGCTCATTACTTTTATTACCAAGTCAATATACATGTACTGTAAGTACATAGCTACTTGTATATCTGCTACTGTCACAGTATACATTACTCTGATATGAATATAAGGTAGAGTCTTCCCGCAGTACAAGTGCAGGACCTTTTTTTATCAGTTAAATCAATAATTCACAGTATTTGGAAGGCTGTGCCTTGCTGCCAGATAAACAATATATTCTGTAATAATTGTACAATAATTCTTTACGGCAATAAAGTTTCTTACTTTGAACATTATAGATATATGGGAGGATATACAAGATATAATAACAGCATATATTTTGGGATATAAATATGATTCCAGAGCAGTGATATGATGCACATCAATACTTAATTCTTACAAGATATTTATCCTAAAATCTAAAATCATAAGAGTGACATCAGTAATAGTACAGTACCTGCGCTTCAGAGAACTCGAGTTGTCACAAATCCAAAACAGGGGATGCCCCCAGCTTAGCCTGCCTGCTGACCTGAACAGAACCAGCAGTGGCACTCTCTATCTGTCTGGTGTGTGGAGGAAGTGGTGGTGATAGTCAGGCAGGAGTCACTTTCTGACTGACTGACTGACTGACTGACTGATTGACTGATTGACTCTTGCACACAGACAGGCAGAAAGACAGAAAGACAGACACATGCACACATGCACGTACGTGCACACACACACACAACTAGTGAATACACACACAAACACAAACACAAACACAAACACACACACACACACACATACATATTAAGGAAGAGTGGGTGTGAGGAGGCTGCAGAGGAAGCCATATTCTTCAAGAACAGCAATAATTATTCCCATGTTTTGTGGAACACTTGCAATAACAAGAGTTTAACACAAAGCCTCAAGAATTCCCTATGCTCAGCCTCAGGATGAGGGTTTATGACTTCATCATTCATCAAGACCACTGGTACAGATTACAGGTTAGAATGTAAATATTAGTGTCTCTACACCTCACCACACACACTACTGCCTTCCTCACCACCATCCAGGACTCAACTATACATTGTGAGATACATACATGAACACCTGTCCATATCATTGTCACTGAGGAGCCAAGGATTCTCTAAGTCACAAAACTATACTATAAAAGAATAACTTTCCTCACAAAGCTGCCATTTCTTTCTAGCATGTTCCTTCAAGACATGTCTAACACTCCACTGTGCTGTAATTTTGGTAAATATGTCATCAAAAGTTCATTTCCTTTGATTTTTTTTAGCCAAATTTGTGTTAAGGATTGTGATATAAAGGAATGACAACTCTAAAAAGGAAATAGTTCCTGTGCAATGCTGGACATGGCATTAATCACGTCTTGGCATGAAGTAATACTGGCATTGATAACAATGCCATTCATTAAACTGGAAAAGAGTCATAAAAACTATACATGTCACCTCACTGCATTTAAGACTAACAACTTCATCCTATTGCACCAGACACTCTGCATGTTATGTGACAACACCAAGACCTGTGCTCTCCATGCCATACACCAACACTGCATGTCACTCAGCTACATAAAAAAACAGAACACATCCTGCTCTCAGTGACTCCACCACACCATGCCACAGGTCCTGATGCAATCACAGGCTGCACCTCAAAAGACAAAACAAAATCCATCTTCAATTATCAATAGACTTTTCCCATAGTTTTTCAAAACTGCTAAATGTATAACATAAAAAAGTACCCTGAATGTCAGCCACAATAAGGATATGTGTTTGAAGTGCACAAATGAACAAACGTGGTAATATGCACAGCATCAAAATGAAATGCGCAAACCTTGTTTTGTGTACAAGTATATAAAGCTCTCGTTGGGGGCACTGCAGCAGGCACTAACAAGGCCTACACTTAAGGACTCCATCATACAGAGATTCATGTAATACTTAATAAAAGTCCTTCACACTGTGACTGACTGGACTCTGCCAGACCAATGGTATCACAGGGAAGTGTGAGTGAGAGGGTGACAGCCAGGGTGGTGCCATAGAGCACTACAAGTTAAGGCTCTCAATGCACACCACTTCTGTCCCTTTCTGTACTGTATCAATATAAAAATTTATACATACTGTATATCAATTATTCTTTTATGGAGGGACCATTTTGTGGAGGAAGTGCATTATCATTTGTCTCAATAGTTTCCTGTTTCCTTATAGCTATAGCAAATTTCTAAACAAACTCCTTCACCATAGAATATCTTGGCTGGGTCTGGTGTGCAGTAGTGGCTGGCAACTGGTGGCTGGGGAGGCTGTGGGGTGCATATGCAGCAAGAAAGATGCACCAAAGATAACATAAGGAGTGCCAGGTCAGATGGAGGAACCTTTTTCAAAACTATGATTACATGATGACTCAGAGCCACTGTGTCAGAGGCAACAACCAACTAACTCATTGTATGCCCTCCACCTTTACTTAAACACAATATTCCCTTTAACTGCTACTTTTCCTAAAAACTATCAATGGTATTCAATTAAAGAATGTTATGTTATTTGGAATGTGCCATTTGTCATGTACACACACACACACACACACACACACACACACACACACACACACACACACACACACACCGCGTAGTGTAGTGGTTAGCATACTCGACTGACAATCGAGAGGACCCGGGTTCGAGTCCCGGGAAGCGGCGAGGCAAATGGGCACGCCTCTTAATGTGTAGCCCCTGTTCACCTAGCAGTAAATAGGTACGGAATGTAACTCAAGGGGCTCTGGCCTCGCTTTCCCGGTGTGTGGAGTGTGGTGTGGTCTCAATCCTACCCGAAGATCGGTCTATGAGCTCTGAGCTCGCTCCGTAATGGGGAAGACTGGCTGGGTGATCAGCAGATGACCATGGTGAATTACACACACACACACACACACACACACACACACACACACACACATCTCAGTCCTACCCGAAGATCGGTCTATGAGCTCTGAGCTCGCTCCGTAATGGAGAAGACTGGCTGGGTGACCAGCAGATGACCATGGTGAATTACACACACACACACACACACACACACACACACACACACACACACACACACACACACACACACACAGGTCTCAGTCCTACCCGAAGATCAGTCTATGAGCTCTGAGCTCGCTCCGTAATGGGGAAGACTGGCTGGGTGACCAGCAGATGACCATAGTGAATTACACACACACACACACACACACACACACACACACACACACACACACACACACACACACACACACACACACACACTATAGTAATTTCTAAATAACTTCTCACTTCAGCACACAGTGTCTAAATCATCCCACAGTTGCCACTAACTAGGAACAATTTCTAGTTAATTAGAATTGCCAAGACTCACATTTCTAACATCCTTACAAGTAATCATAATTCTTCACACTTCTCTCTATGCTCCTCATCTCCCCGAGTCACCTCAGCACACCCGCACCTCTTTCAGAAATTGTTGCATCACCAATTATCCAGCAATTCAAAAATTTTAAAGCGAAACTGAATGGCAGTTTATTTGTTTACCAAACTAACGTGTACTCTCAAGGAGGCCAGTCACTACAAGGTTTCTACATACATACAATCACATTCACAAATATTCTCTCACAACTTATGATCTAAGCCTCTTAAGTTTTTCTAAAAGAGAGAACCATTCTTTACCTAAAATCCAAATAAATAGATAAATAGATGAAATCATTAAACTATATATATATATATATATATATATATATATATATATATATATATATATATATATATATATATATATATATATATATATATATATATATATATATATAACACAAAATATAACATCAAAATACAACAGTTGGACTTAAAGAAGTTGTCAGCACTGATGTCACAACTGATAATAACATAACCAGGAGATAAGTGGTTGTATTGCACTCATGAGAGATGAGTGAGTGTCACCAGTTACAGAGTCACACAAACCTGTGCTGCCACTCAGTCAGATGTGACCAGAATGTTGGTTTTATTCCTATGTTGTCACTCTGACCTCACTCTATCTGGAATGTTTAGGCTTAAATATATATATATATATATATATATATATATATATATATATATATATATATATATATATATATATATATATATATATATATATATATATATATATATATATATATATATATATATATATATATATATATATATATATATATATATATATATACACACACACACACACACACACACACACACACACACACATAAAAGTAGCATACAGCACTACTTTAACTTTAAAGGAACTAAGATCAAAGAAAATACTTCAAAAGAGATCAAAACGCTGGAAAGCATGTAAATCATTAAGAAGTTCTCAGCACACAAGTATTTGCAATAATTACCATCACACAGCCATAAAGAATAGCAGCTTCTGATGCAATCCCCACACAAACACACACACACACACACACACACACTGTTGTTTGGGAAGAAGCTGACAGCAAAGGAAGCTTCTGACCGAGGTCTGGTGACAGAAGTGTTACCTCATTCAAATCACCAGATTTGGCCAAGAAAATGTGAATATGCCAAGTTACCCCTGAAACACCCACACACACACACACACACACACACACACACACACACACACACACACACACACACACACGGGGCCTGTATGCCACACAGAGAGGAGTAACCAAGGCAAGGCATCTACATGCACACATTCACCAAGGATCTAACATGATAACCTCTGTGGTATGAAGAAGTCACAATCACTCTGTACACACCAGATCAGGGCCAACATAATTAAAATTTCTGCTTTTCCAAATCTGAACTCATCACCTTCTATACTGAACACTATATGGAACGCTACAGGTAAGAAAAATTAAACATTCTTTGACCCAAGGAGACAGATATCTTGACATACTAGCTTGCCATGTTGCCTCAGCTGATTCATGGCAGGAAGTAGGCAAACTGAATGACTTAACTTCAGTGCCACAACCAGGTTCTGTGGCACTCATGCAGGGTGTCCACTAGAGACAAGGAGACCAACTAACACATAGGAGGAAGAGACAAGATGACTTCACTAATGCAGGGGAACAATATGCAGATCAATGCAGATAAATGAAGCGTAGATTTTATCTTGTCAAAACAGAATGACAAGGTGTCCCCATTGACACAAAGAAAGGAAGAAATAACCTCATCAGTATTAGTATACATCAAGGAAGACAAAAGATGGCCTCACCAATACAAACCAGAAAAACAATACTTCATTTATACAAGTAAAGAACAGACATGTCCTTGGTGCCACACACACATACACACACACACACACACACACACACACACACACACACACACACACACACACACACACACACACACACACACACACACACACACACACACACACACAGAGAAGAGAGATATGACAGGAATGGACAAGGAGACAGGACACAGAGAGCTTAGCTCGGGCCCTGTAATACACAAATAGGTAAATACAAATAGGTAAATACACACACACACATACACACACACACACACACACACACAAGTTAGCCAGTCCCTCACACACGCTGGATCTCAAACAACTTGACATCCGTGTCATACCAAATGGGAGGGTCAACATTTCTGTGGGAAGAGAAAAGATACTGTTAACTTTCCTTCCACCACACTGTATGGCTGTATGTATGCTAAGATGTTCCCCCCACACACAAAATAATCTAATAGCATAATTACTACTTATAAGTTATGCATGACAGTAAAATTCTTATTTTTGAGGAAAATGATAAATCAATACTAAAAGACAGGACACACACACACACACAGCTCATGGACAAAGATATGATGAAAAAAATTATCACTAGCATGATACGTCCAAAGTTGGAATATGCAGCTGTGATGTGGTCTCTGAGCTCCAAAAAAGATATAAGAAGATTAGAACGGATACAGAAGATTACTACAAAGATGATGCTGGAACTAAAGGACCTAACATATGAAGAACGGTTGAAGGAAATGGGACTGCCAACCTTACAAGATAGAAGAGAATGAGGAGACCTAATAACAATGTACAAGATAGTAAATTGAAAAGATAGACATGGAAGACCTAGTGCTGGTGACAGAAGAAGATAGAAGGACAAGAGGACATGTAAAAAAGATCAGGATGAGGCAGTGTGTGAAGATATTGGAAAATATAGTTTTACACATAGAATGGTGGAAAAGTGGAATGCATTGAATAATGAAGTTGTTACAGCACATAATGTGCATTACTTTAAAGAAAAATTGAATAAATGGAGACATGGAGACAGGACACTATGAGCCCCGCTCAAATCCTGTATAATACAACTAGGTAAATACATGTTTGACTTCATCTTATAAGTACACAATTTAGTGACATCACACACACACACACACACACACACACACACACACACACACACACACACACCGAGGAGGAAAAGACCAAATTTTTTTGGAGGATGAGAAATGGGAGGTTGAAGAAGTGGTGGATAAAACAAACGGAATAGACATTACACTGATGGAAACATGGAAGAAAGAGACTAGGAATGGAATTCAAGTGACTTACACGAATATAGATGGATTTCTGTCTAAGAGGCTAGAATGTATGGATTACCTAAGAAATAATGAACCGGACATAATGTGTGTGGTGGAAACAAAGTTAAGGCCCGAAATAAAGCTAGATTGGTTTGATGTAAAACACTACAAAGTATGGAGAAATGATAGAAAAAATAAAGGAGGTGGTGGTATAATGGTTCTTACTAAGGAAGATCTGATAGTGAAGGAGGTGAACTATAGTAAGAGAAATGAGGAAGTGATAAGTATGCTTATAACAGATGGTAAGAGGGACATTAATATTATAACAGTATACATACCACCCAGAACCAGTGCTTGGGAATATGAACAGTATCAAATGGTGATGAGAAATACTCTAGACAGAATGAAGCAAGAACTCATCAGAAAGGATAGAGTGATGATAGTCGGGGACTTTAATTGTAAAGAAATAGTGTGGGAAGACTACGAAGTGGTGAACGGTGGTGAGTGGGCAGAGGAATTGTTAAATGTAGCAACAAATAACTTGATGACACAGTGGGTGAGATCACCAACAAGGTGCAGGGGACAAGATGTTGCAGCAAGGTTGGATTTGGTATTTACCAGGGGCATCTCTCTAAAAGAGGAAATTGAACATGAATGTCCCTTGGGGAAAAGCGATCATGATGTCCTAAGCTTTGAGCTGGATACGGAATTAAGCACGAATAAGATTGTGGAACGCAGGGAGGAAAAATTAAATTATATTAGGGCAAATTATAACCATATAAGGGAGTTCTTTAATGAAATTGACTGGTCCGTGGTATACCAGGAAAGGGATATGCAATTGAAATACGATAAATTTATGGATTTATATAACTCTGCTGTGAAAAGTTTGTGCCATATCACAGAAAGAGGACTTTAAATAATAAACAGTGGTTTAATAGAAATTGTGAAGAAGCAAAAAAGAACAAAGAAAAGGCATGGAAGAAACTTAAGAAAAACAGTGATGTATTATCAAGAGAAGTTTACAAAACAGCAAGGAATAGATATGTTGAAGTAAGGAGAACAGCACAAAAGGAATATGAACAGAGGGTGGTGGAAAACTGTGATAGTGACCCTAAAATGTTTTACAAATTCATAAATGGAAAACTAAATAAAAGGGAGGCAATAGAAAAGGTAAAAAATTGGGAAGAAGTATATGAGGATGCTAGAGATATAGCTGAAATTTTGAACGACAACTTTTGCAAAGTGTTTACAAAGGAGGAGCATTTTATGGGAGAAAGGCCTACGGAAATAAAGCAAATGCAGGACATCATGGTTACTAAAGAAGATGTAAGGAAAATTATAAGCAATTTGGATATTAATAAATCAATGGGGCCTGATGGCATATCTGGGAGGTTGCTAAAAGAATGTAAGGATCAATTGTTGAACCCCATATTTGATATTGTGGAAACCTCCATACGAACAGGAATAGTCCCGAAAGAGTGGAAAAGAGCTGACATTGTGCCTATATATAAGAATGGTAGTAGAATGGAACCGTTAAATTATAGACCAGTATCGTTGACTAGTATATTGTGCAAGGTATGTGAAGAAGTAATTAAAGCTAAGTGGAGTGAGTATCTAGAAAGTGAAAACATTCTGAGTGAAAGGCAGTTTGGTTTCAGAAAAGGAAGATCGTGCGTATCCAATTTATTATGTTTTTATTCAAGAGTGACTGACATACTACAACATAGAGAGGGATGGGTGGATGCTATCTACCTGGACTTGAGAAAGGCCTTTGATAAAGTGCCACACAATAGACTGATGTGGAAACTAAAGAAGATTGGAGGAGTAAATGATAAACTAGCAAAATGGATGGAAAATTACTTAGTGGGAAGAGAAATGAGAACAGTGGTGAGAGGAAAGAAGTCCGAGTGGAAGAAGGTAACCAGTGGAGTTCCACAAGGGTCAGTGCTTGGTCCCATCATGTTTTTGATTTATGTTAATGATATGCCAGTAGGAATTGACAGTTACATGAACATGTTTGCGGACGATACTAAAATTATGAGGAGAGTAAAGAATGTGGAAGATTGTAACAAGTTACAGGAAGATCTTGATAAAATATATGAGTGGAGTAAAGAGTGGCAGATGGAATTTAATATAAACAAGAGCCATGTTATGAAAATGGGAAGAAGTAGATACAGACCAAACAGGGATTACAGGCTGGGTGATGAGAAAATTAAAGAGACCAATGAGGAGAAAGACTTAGGAGTAACGTGCAAAACACTTTGTCACCGGAGAAACACATTAACAAGATATTTTGGAAAACATATAACATGCTTCAAAATATTGGCCTTGCATTCCACTACCTAGATGAAGGAATGATGAAGAAGATATTATGCACCTTAATAAGACCCCAGTTAGAATATGCAGCTTGTGTCTGGTCACTGCATATGAAGAAAAATGTGAAGAAGGTGGAAAGGGTACAGAGGCTGGCAACAAGGATGGTACCAGGACTCAGGGAGTTAGACTATGAGGAAAGACTGAGGAAACTGGGGCTGACCACATTAGAAGAGAGAAGAACAAGAGGAGACATGATAACTTTGTATAAATTGGTGAACAAGATTGACATATTGGACAGAGAGTTGATAAAGGTGACCACAAGTAATCATCTCCGAGGACATGGAAAAAAACTAATAAAAGATATCTGTCTAAATGACGTGAGAAAGTACAGTTTCCCACATCGTAGTATTGATAAGTGGAATAAACTGAGCAGTGATGTCGTTGATGCAGTGTGTGTCAATCAGATGAAAGAGAGATATGACAGGAGTGGACAAGGAGACAGGACACAGAGAGCTTAGCTCGGGCCCTGTAATACACAAATAGATAAATACAAATAGGTAAAATACACACACACACACACACTACCAGGCAGTGGGAAGGCAAGCAGCTAACCTGAGGTATATGATGCCCCACATGTAAGTCCTGAACCAGGTAGCTGTGCCAGAGTTGGCCTGGTACTTGCGGATCAGGATGGGATGTGGCACGGGCAGTAGGCCAACCAGGGTGCCATGCTGCAGGAACCTCAGTATCTCACTTTCATCGGTCAGGCCCCTGCAAACAAAAGCAAGTTAAGGCTTGGGAACACTTAAGACTGAGGGAACGCCGCTAGAGAATGTATCATTCTTTTCTAATTTCTTTTATTGTTATTACTAATTTTCTCTTTCAGTAACTCCTATGGTTGTGTTGCTTGATATTTGCTTCATATCTACCAACAATGCATTACCCTGAAGTCTTCACTGATCTAAAACAGAGCAATAAATAGTGCAGTGATGATGATGACAATGAAGACACACATACATACACCTGCATGGACTTACTTGTCAATACAGATCTTCTCCACCTGCGGCACTAACACCTGCAGGAGCCTCATGATGGTCTGGAGGGGCAGTTTAGCCTTCCAGCTCAGCACCCAGGCCGTGGTGGGTGTCCAAGGCTGGGGGCCAGGAGAGGAGGCAGGCACATGGCTCATGCTGGGGCCAGAGGAGTCAGACACCCCAGAGTTGAGGGAAGGGGTGGGGCTGTCTTCACGTCCAGGCTGGGGACAGTTTTCATCAGTACACTGGAGGCAGAGGATGAGCTTAATCAAATCAAATAAAACATGCTAATGAACATGCTTTATTATTTGTGTTGCCTCTTTATTGTGAATTATATAACTTTTCCCTTTTACTAAGAGATTACATACACTATGTATTATTCTTCCCTTGACATAACATAAGACATTTCTAAACTTCCAAAACTAAACTTCAAATGTTTCCTGTAAGTTTCCAAGAAAGTTCGCCTGTCTCACCCACTGAACTATGCAGGTTACACAAAACAAAGCACCAGCCACATATGGAACAATGACTGGAGAAGCTGATCAAACAATAATTTGTCCTGCATCATCATAAAAATTGACAGAAAACCAACTTGATGTTATTAATAGTAATTTATCATGTAGCATAATAAAAGATGGCAGAAAACCAACCTAACGATAAGTTGTCTAGACTACAAATACAAAAGAAGTATAATATTTCTGTACAGCATATAGAGTAAAGCAACTCAGGGAGGTGGTGGCATAGTGGATAAGGTGGCGAACGTGGGATCAGGCAGACGTCCACGCGTAAGTTCGAATCCCACCACGTACAGCCTTAAACACTTTGTCATTTGTCGAGTGGTTTAAAGTTACCCACATGTCACCATGATATCCAGGTTCTAGGTGGTTACACCCAAGATAAACTTCGGGGGTGATATGGGCCCTATAAATAAAATTGCCTGCGCCACTAATGGGTGGAAGCTGAACAGCGGTTCCCATACACTCTTCAAGTGTGCCTACAGGCGCTATAGGCCTTAACGTAAAAAAAAAAAAAAAAAAAAAAAAACTATGTAACTAACATAACATGGTCTATTTTCTCCCTCTCTTTTTTTTTTTTTTACTCTGAGAAGCTTTAATAATTTCATAATGACAATTTATTCAGACAAAGCTTCACCTTCTGTCTCCTAAAGATAAATCAAATGACTCAGCTGATCAGAAGTATTGTGCAGGCAAAAGTCAAAATTAGTTCCAGAGAAGTATTTTTCAAGTGTTGCATAAAAATGAAATTGTGTCTCCCTGAGGAAACACCTGAGCTTCCTGGAATGGATTGGATCAATGCTTCACTAAGACACATATCATTCTTAATATCAACGGGCTGTAGAACACATACTGTACACACACTGGCATCAGCTCTGATGGGCTAAGACATGCTCAAATATAAATTATGGTATGCACTTATGAGATAAAAGTGAAGTATCTGGTGCTGAAAAGTAAAATAGGTAAAACAATTACTAGACATTAAAAATAGACACATGCTGAAAAAAGACACAGAAAATAACAAATTATAAATCACAAATACAAAATTTGTTTGATCCCAAGATAGAAGGACCATATTTAGTACTGAAAAAAATACAAATTTTAAAACATGATTATACACAAATAGCAAAGACACATGCTGAAAAAAAGACATGCAAAACAATAAATAATATATCATAAATACAAACAAAGGCAATCCCAAGGTAAAAGAGTGGTATCTATAATAAAACAGAATCATACATGAAAACAAAAACAAATGTTGAAATAAGATATGCAAAATAATAAATAATGAATCATAAAGAAGTGAACCTAAATATTAACCTAGATATTAGTCCAGAGTTCTTCAAAGTGCAAGTTAGGGCCAAAAACTGGATCACAAGCTCTTCAGTGCATAACATCATAAACCAATATATGAACAAAAATCACAATAAGTAGTCTGAGTGTGTGTGAATCAGTTTCCACATCAAAAGTATAAAAGTACAATAGAGGGCTGTCAAAAAAGTATTTAAAATAAACTGGGTCTTGATGAAAATAAAGGATGTAAAGAACCATAGATGGCCGTTATCACATTAAATTGTTGAAATAATCTATAACAACACTGGGTTATCCATTGTCTGATACATATTTTTGCCAATGTTATTGATTCACTGGTATCAATAATACTAATGGTTCCAAGCTAGTGATAAGTGACAATTTCAGTTTTTGGAACATGAGCAAGTTGAAGTTTTAAACTTTTAATATCAAACAGAATAATTTTTACTTAAAGCATCACTTTTCGTTAGTGAAAAGACAAGATAAACAATGAACCTGATTTTCTATAATCTTAAAAATAATATATTAAAAGATTTGGATTTACAAATTTATTTGAAATATCAATAGAGCCATCGTTAGTGTCAGAGTTTTGGATTTATCAATTTATTGGTTGTCGGTTCTTGGGCAATATATTTGTTAGAGGTTATCTAATTATTATTTATTGCCAATAAGATTCTCTTTATCAATTTATTGGTTATCAAGATACATTTTATTGTTATCATGCTAAACTATGTAAAGAATTCTGTACTAGACAATTCTGTGGTCATATATTTTTCCTTCAAACATTAAATAATTTTTGTCATTTTTCTTTTTCTTCAGACATTAATTTTTTAACACACAAATTGTTATTTCTCTATCACAGTTCTTTCCAATCTATGAGAGTTTCTCCTTCCAGGAAAGCAAACATAATTCTCACCGGATTAGTAGCTTTGGGAGGAGATGTAGTTTGAATGTGTAACATAGATAATCTTGATATACGAAAAATTAGAATGAATTTCCACATTTTTCGTTACACGTTATTCCTTTTCAATATTTTATTCTCTGAGATATACTAAACAACCGAGACATCACAAATTTTCCTTTCTGGCATTACATAGTTTTTGGCAATTTTTTTTTTTTTTTTTTTTTTTCAGACAATTCATTTATCCCCCTTATTTCTCCACCACACTTCTTTGCATTATAATATCTGTAGGACAATATGTAGAACTGAAATCAGTTTGTAACTTTCAGAGAAAACATAGTTTGAATATGTACCAAAGATAATTTTGTGATATTAATAAAACTTAGATTTAAATTTTCATGCTATCCATTACATTTTTTTTTATAAACATTTGATTCTCTAACATATTTAACGTGAATTCTTTAAAGTATGGCTCAGGACTCAGCTCTTGCTCAGAGAGTTGCCACATCATAAACAAATAATATGAACAATAAATAAAAATTTGTAGTGTAATTCACCATGGTCGTCTGCTGGTCACCCAGCCAGTCTTTCCCATTACGGAGCGAGCTCAGAGTTCATAGACCGATCTTCGGGTAGGACTGAGACCACAACACACTCCACACACCGGGAAAGCAAGGCCACAATCCCTCGAGTTACATCCCATACCTATTTACAGTCAGTGCCGAAAGTGATGGCGCAGCATGTTTTTTTCGCTTCGCAACAAAAGAAAAATAGAAAGAAAGTTATTTTCATGGTATTTATCTTTCCTCTAGTACTTGGTTGGGTTACCATGCCTCTTCAGGCAACTCTGTAAACATTTTGGAACAGATAAAGCCAGGTTTTGTAGGAATGAAGGCTCCAGGTTTTCCCAAATCTCCTGGATGTGGTTGACAAGTTTGTCCACTGTGGAGGTGTCACGGCCACGTAAGCGGCGCTTTATCAAACTCCAGATGTTCTCTATCAGGTTTAAATCAGGGCTATTACCTGGCCAATCTTTGATGTATTCAATATGGACCCAGTCAAACCAATTTTTGATCAATTTGGCAGTGTGAGCTGGTGCACCGTCTTGCATAAATATTTCACTGTTGCATTTAGTGAAATAGTCCTCAAGGTGTTCGGCAAGAAGCTCAAGATAGCGATCTTTGTTAATAGTGACATTTTTTGGCAACACTACCAATGTCCCAGTGCCATGATACCCAAATGCTCCCCATACCATAACATTTGCTGGGTGTTTTACAGTTCCCTCAGTGTACTTAGGGAGGTAAGGATCTGAGCCAGGACGTAGCCTAACTTTCCCTCCTCGGTTGCCAGTCACTGTAAAAGTTGCCTTATCAGACCAGAGAACTGTTTTCCACTTCTCTGGATCCCATGCTAAATGTTTACGGCAAAACAACTGCCTTTTCTTCTTTTGTACCGCTGTTAAAATGGGTTTCTTTCGTGGTGCACGATACCGGAATTTTAGGTCGTCATGAAGGCGTTTCTGAATTGTTCGCACTGAGACTTCCTGAAGGAGCCTAGGGTTCTTTTCCTTGAGTTCTTTGGCACTGATGCATGGTTCATTGTCCACTTGACGCTTTAGTATCTTCAGGGTCCTCGTAGATGTGACACGAGGCCTCCCAGTCCTCTTCTTCTCAGAAGGCGGCGGGACACTCCCTCCCGCATCCCTGCATTTTTTCATCCAACGCTGCACACTACGGAGTGTAACACCCGTGATAGCAGCAATTTCTTTATTTCCTTTTCCTACTTGGCTCAGGGTACTTATAGCTGCAATTTGATCTTTTGTCAGCTCCTTCCTTGGCCCCATTGCTACGCACAAGATAGGTTAGCAATGCAAACTTTGTAAGAAAAAACACGTGGTGCAACATAGACAGTCAGACATACCCAGCCCGTATGAAGTAATGCCTCACACTGAGACAGTTACACTTCATCAGCTGCTCAAGGTCACGTGTATGAGCCCACTATTTACGCGCCAACAAAATCGGCGGATTTGATCCTTGTTGCTAGGGGGTGGTTTGATTCCCGCCGAAAATTATGGCGCGGTATGTTTTGCGCCATCACTTTGGGCACTGACTGTACTGCTAGGTGAACAGGGGCTACACATTAAGAGGCTTGCCCATTTGCCTTGCCGCTTCCTGGGACTCAAACCCGGGCCCTCTCGATGGTGAGTCGAGCGTGCTAACCACTACACTACGCGGTGTGTGTGTGTGTGTGTGTGTGTGTGTGTGTGTGTGTGTGTGTGTGTGTGTGTGTGTGTGTGTGTGTGTGTGTGTGTGTGTGTGTGTGTGTGTGTGTGTGTGTGTGAATGAGTTTCCATATCAGAGGTATACAGGTACAATAGAATAGGTGCACTTGGTCATGAAGAAAGTATACAAAATCATAATTAAAAAAATGTTTGAGAACACTGTACAAGTGAACAAGGACATAAGTGCACCAAGACAATGAGGTGGGGAGGAGTGTTCACCATGACGGAGGAAGCATTGGTGGAGGGCGGAGGCTGTAGGTCAGACAGGAGAAGACTATCTTCTGCGTCTCCATCCAGGCATACTCTCACCTCCTCTTCTTCCTCCTCCTCCTCCTCCTCCTCTTCCTCCTCTTCCTGGATAATCATGGGGAAGTAAAGTTTAATGACCATAATTTCTCTTACTGAATACTGATGAAGAAGTAAGCTTAGCAAGTGGTGCTTTCCCTTCTTCCTCCTCCTTCTCTTCCTTCTCTTTCTGTATAATCATGGGGAAATAAAGTTTAATGGCTATACTTCCTCTTCTTCTGGTAAGTGGTCCCTTCTCTTCTTCTTCTTAAGACAAGGTAAGACATCTACACACAAAACTGGTCTGTCTTTACCTTCAAAAGTCATTCTAGGTGCAGTTGATGATAAATATACAAGTCATAAATCACTATGTCTTATATGACTTATATGACTCACAAAATCAGCCAGTAACCCATGAATTGACCAATCACAAACTGTCACCAACCAAATCAACCAATCACAAGTCACAATTCATCCAACAATAACTAAATCAATCTACACAAATCTGCCCTCACCTTGTCAGTCAGCTTGAGGTCTTGGATGGCAGGGAGGGAGTGATGGAGGGCTGGGGGCTGGATGCTGGTGCCAATGGGGAGCTGGGCACCATCCTCTGGGGTAGCTGGGGTTGGGGGTACTTGGGGTGAAAGAGGACCCACCAGATCTCCATTAGTGGTGACGGAGGTGAGGTTGTGAAGCTGCTGTGTGGTCGGGTGGGCTGACTCCTTCTCTGTCATCTTCTCCAAGCCTGTGGGGAGCGGCAGAGGTGACAGAGGAAGGGATGATAGTGATAACTCCTCTTGGAAGTTAGGATTGAGAAATGGCAGGAAAAGTAAAGGATAAGAATTGTGATCAAGGAGATTTTTGAAGAGAGGGATGGGAAGAATTGGTGATAATAACTCTTTTTAATCATCAAGGAGGCAGTAAAGAGGATAGAAGTAAAAGAATTAAAGGTATGACTAGTAGAGAGGTTTCAAGACATTTCTCTCTCTTTTTAAACATTAAAGAGCGCGTGTCCACATTTGTGGGCATCTGGTGTGTGGGCTCGCAGCACAATTGTCTACAATAATGGACAAGACATTTTTTTTATTAATGTACTGTCAAATTATTTTATTTTGTTTGACTTCAAGTCCATTAAATATGTCATCTTCTTTCAAACAATACCAATCCACACTTTATAGACTTGCCAGTTGTCAAATTATGCTTTGTGCTAACTTTGAAAACATGTTCACTAAATACCCCAGCTCCACCCATCCTTCCTGTCAATTTCATTCCCAAGATGAGGCCCTTTTGACCTCAACACCCATCAAGAACATCAGGAAAGGGTTGGAAACTAGTGAAATTGGAAGCAGAATTAGACAAGACATTCACAATTACCATTATTAGCAATGACAGCGATACCACACTGAGTTACTGCAGCAATGGTGATGGATATAACATTGCCAGTGATTTATTTTTCCATGCTAACATGCATGACAATGCTATCACCAAATATTTGTGATAGTGATGCTAAATAAAAACTGATGCAGAGGAAGGCAATGTAAATGTTGTTCAGCATCACATAGTGGCCGTTAGGCGTGGCAGCTGTTGCCTCGTGTCGTCTGAGCCGTGGCAGCTGTTGCCTCGTGTCGTCTGAGCCAGGGTGTACAAAGCAGCGAGTGACACAACAGTAAGTATGTAATGAGCTCTAAAAGTTACAGTTTTGTACTCTTAAAAATAAAAGTAGTGTTGTTTTCTATTTTTCATCTTTCCTTTTATTACACAACGTAACTGCAGTATCCTAGCATGGATGCTGGTCCATTGCTAAATTTAGTAAGTAATGCTAACCATTGATCTTTACAATAAAATAGAACTTGAGTTATTTATGTGTGTGTTTCACATAAATTGTATAAAAGTAATGCTTTTTATTGCTAAATAATAGGAAAGAAATGCAGTAAGGGTGGATATCTGTCAAGAATAATGTGCCTTCAGATTCCCCTATTCAGAATTCCAAACTTGTTTTACCAATGCTCATGTAGTGTTCAAATAAATGTCAAAGGACACCTAAGGGTACAAACTTTATAATGCTACTTTACTCACTAACATGAATATATATATATGAACATATAGAAGGTTGAAATGAAGCATGTTTTTGCATGAATATGCCCATGTGGGAGGACATACATGGCAAAACATGCCATTGCTTTAAGGGTTAATCATCAAGGAAACATAAAAGTGAGCAAGAAAAGTAAGTAAATGAAATATGTGAGTAATATAGAGGTTTCAAGACACTTCTCTCTCCTTCTATTCAAGAAAGTATGGAAGGGGACACAAAAACAAAGAATAAGAGGGAGGTTTCAAAACAATTCTTTAATTTTGAATAGTTTTTTTGGCTCTACTCCTCCATTCTGGGAACCTTCTTTTTCTACCTTTTTGCAGCCCTAAACCTTAATTCATCTTTCACTAAAAAATCTACCTTTATAACCATCAATGTTATCATGGTTCATAAACTTTTAGAAAAGTTAATCTGTAACATGGCACAGCAGCAGGAGGAGTGAGGGATAGCATGATGACAATATCTCTTTTAAATACCAAGAAAACATTACAGGCACAGATACAATAAGAGAATATGAGCTGCAACTATTTCTGCTTTTATCAAGCTTCTCATGATATGCAGTTTTAGGAATGGTGATATTATCCCTTTTTAATATCAAGAAAGCATTCTAGGCAAAAGACAATAAGACTTGTAACCTTTTTTCCCTATATAATCAACCCATAATCATAAACTCCCGTTGCAATCAATAGAGTTTTTAAAAGACTTAACTCCTAACCTGGCATGGCGGCAAGGGTGGCGGTTTGGGTGCCGGGCTGGGCGGGCTGGGCAGGCAGGGCACCCTCCATGGTGGGGGGCCCGCGGGTGGACTCGGTGGAAGGGTGGCGGGTGAGGGTACGCTTCCCCCGGCGAGTGAGGGACTTGTTGATGGTGGAGCAGTCAGTGGGGAGGTTGGCTAGAGAGTGGAACACCTGCCGCTTCCTAATGATTGTGTACACCAGGTTGCTGTTCCCTGAAGACACACACACAGATAGACATACAGTATATTGATAAGCAAGTGTATTGGTGGGTAGAGAGATAAAGATATGTAGCTAGGTAAATAGATACATAAATAAACAGATAGTTAAGTACATAGCTAGATAGATAAGAAAGATATATAAATGAAAGTCAAATAAATATAGAGATAGATAGATAAGACACACACACACACACACACACACACACACACACACACACACACACACACACACACACACACACACACACACACACACAGAGATATAGCTAAAATATTGAACAACAACTTTTGCAAAGTGTTTACAAAGGAGGAGCATTTTATAGGAGAAAGGCCTACAGAAATAAAGTAAATGCAGGACATCATGGTTACTAAAGAAGATATAAGGAAAATTATAAGTAACTTGGATATTAATAAATCAATGGGGCCTCATGACATATCTGGGAGATTGCTAAAAGATTGCAAGGATCAACTGTTGAACCCCATATTTGATATTGTGGAAACCTCCATACGAACAGGAATAGTCCCGAAAGAGTGGAAAAGAGCTGACATTGTGCCTATATATAAGAATGGTAGTAGAATGGAACCGTTAAATTACAGACCAGTATCGTTGACTAGTATATTGTACAAGGTATGTGAAGAAGCAATTAAAGCTAAGTGGAGTGATTATCTAGAAAGTGAAAACATTCTGAGTGAAAAGCAGTTTAGTTTCAGAAAAGGAAGATCGTGCGTATCCAATTTATTATGTTTTATTCAAGAGTGACTGACATACTACAACATAGAAAGGGATGGGTGGATGCTATTTACCTGGACTTGAGAAAGGCCTTTGATAAAGTGCCACACAATAGACTGATGTGGAAACTAAAGAAGATTGAAGGAGTAAGTGATAAATTAGCAAAATGGATGGAAAATTACTTAGTGGGAAGAGAAATGCGAACAGTGGTGAAAGGAAAGAAGTCAGAGTGGAAAAAGATAACCAGTGGAGTTCCACAAGGGTCAGTGCTTGGTCCCATCATGTTTTTGATTTATGTTAATGATATGCCAGTAGGAATTGACAGTTACATGAATATGTTCGCAGACGATACTAAAATTATGAGGAGAGTAAAGAATGTGGAAGATTGTAACAAGTTACAGGAAGATCTTGATAAAATATATGAGTGGAGTAAAGAGTGGCAGATGGAATTTAATATAAACAAGAGCCATGTTATGAAAATGGGAAGAAGTAGATACAGACCAAACAGGGATTACAGGCTGGGTGATGAGAAAATTGAAGAGACCAATGAGGAGAAAGACTTGGGAATAACCGTGCAAAACACTTTGTCACCGGAGAAACACATTAACAAGATATTTGGGAAAACATATAACATGCTTCAAAATATTGGTCTTGCATTCCACTACCTAGATTAAGGAATGATGAAGAAGATATTATGCACCTTAATAAGACCCCAGTTAGAATATGTAGCTTGCGTTTGGTCACCGCATATGAAGAAAAATGTGAAGGTGGAAAGGGTACAGAGGCTGGCAACAAGGATGCTTCCAGGACTCAGGGAGTTAGACTATGAGGAAAGACTGAAGAAACTGGGGCTGACCACATTAGAAGAGAGAACAACAAGGGGAGACATGATAACTATGTATAAATTGGTGAACAAGATTGACATATTGGACAGAGAGTTGATAAAGGTGACTACAAGTAATCATCTCCGAGGACATGGAAAAAAACTAATAAAAGATATCTGTCTAAATGACATGAGAAAGTACAGTTTCCCACATCGTAGTATTGATAAGTGGAATAAACTGAGCAGTGATGTCGTTGACACAGTGTGTGTCAATCAGATGAAAGAGAGATATGACACGAGTAAACAAGGAGACAGGACACAGAGAGCTTAGCTCGGGCCCTGTAATACACAAATAGGTAAATACACACACATATAAATAGTTAGTATATTGACCATAATTATTATGAATAAAAACAAACACCAATCATGAAAAAAATGGGCAAAAAAGTGATAATGCAGTTAATCATATGTATCCTCTTATAATGGTCCATATAAGTAAATAAATAGATAATAATAAAAAACAAAAAGATAGAAAATACCAAAATAAAAAATAAAACAAAAATAAATCAATACTTGAACAAATAATAAAAATAAGTAATGAAATAAATAAATGAATATCAGAGTGGAGCATTTTACCATCAAACTGGTACTGGATGATGTTGTTGAACGTCTCGAGGAGGAAGAAGACAAGGTGGTGGTGGTGCGGGGCAGAGAACAGGAACCAGGGAGTGGAGAATGCCTCCAGCAGGTGCAGCAGCTTGTTGGCCGCCACCATGGACATAGTCTTGATGTATGGTGACACTGTGGTGGTGGTGGTGGTGGTGGTAACAGTAACAATTGTGAGGCTCCAGGAAGATTGGCAATACTTAATACTATTTCTGAAGCTGCTGCTTCTTGTATTATCACTGTTATTACTGTACTTCATTATATATATGCAACTACAATTACCTGTTACTACTACTTCTACTACTATGCTGAACATTTCTACATTAATCACTTATATAATCATACAAAAACTGACATGCTAAAAATAGGATACACGTTTTCTATCTCACACCAAATAATTGCAACAGTCAAAATCTAGACATTACACTGGCGTAGTGGATAAGATGATGAGTGTGGGATCGGGCAGACGTCCACATGTAGGTTCAAATACCACTCCATACCGCTTTGAAGCTATGCCATTTATCGAGTGGTTTAAAGTTACCTATATGCGACCATGATACCCAAGTTCTAGGTGGTTACACCAAAGATGCACTTGGCTGGTGATATGGGTCCTAATATGGGTACCACTATAAATAAAAATAATGGCTATATATATTCAAGTATGCCTACTTGAAGGCCATAACATAAAAAATAATAAATAAAAAATATAAAAAAAAAATACACCCACACACACACCAGTCAATCTAATACACACACACCACCAAAACCACCTACCATACACACCACCAAAATTGGCTACCACACACACACACACACACACACACACACACACACTCACCAAGATCATCAACCACATAACTATAACACACACGCACACACCAGTCCATATCACACACCCACACATATAGTTCTATATACACACACACCATTGACAAGGATGGTGAGGAGGCAGTCAAAGAGTGGTTGCAGTCGCTGGTGCCCTGTGGTGATGATCTTATGGAACACGATGATCATCAGGTCTGCATGAGTGCCTGTGTGGAAGGTGGAGAGTGGATTAGGGTGAATAGTGACAGGTAGACCATTCCAGTGAGTAATTCCTTGACAATCATTTATAAAGTGTACAATGTTCTATCACTGTCAATTCATAAAGCTTTTCTCTTCTCCTCAACTGAAGTAACAAAAAAAAACTGAATGAACGGAGAGGAGGACAGCATTCCATACAATAGTAACTCTTCATCATTCACCTCAAACTTTGCAAATACTTATATTCATGCTAGAAAGTTTCCCTCTCCTCCTGAACTCAAATAATCTACAAAAAACATAACATTTTGTACAAGATAAATAAAAAGAGATAAGAGCATTTCATAGTGAGTAATTCATTAATATTCACCACAAAATTCTAAGCCTGATGTCATTCCTGAAAGAGTAATCCAGAAGCACATAACCTTTCTTGTTGTTCTGCTAGACATGAGTGACACAGAGCACCCAGTACTCACCAGTAAACACCGGGATGTCCATGGGCACTGAGGCGGTGTACGGCTTATTGAGTCTCACACCAAAGTTCCTCTCCCCACTCAGCAGCAGCAAGATGAACACCCCAATGTGCATCAGGCCAACTCGAGCTGAGGAAGATAAATGAAATAAATACTGGAGCTCCCTTCCTGCCTACATCAATATTTTCCTCTTCTAATAGCTTCAATTCTTTCAAAAGGGAGGTTTCAAGACACTTATCCTCTAATTCTGGATTATCTATTAAATTATTCTTTAGGAATTGGCATCTCAGTGGGCTTTCTTTCTTTCTACTTCTGGTCAAGGCCACTGCTCCTCTTACATAGAAAAAAAAAAAAAAAATACTGTAAGTAAATCCAAATCATGACATGACTGAAAAAAAAAAAAAAAGGAAGCTTCACATTTGTACTTGAAAATAAGAGGCAGAAGGAGGAAGCCCATGTACTATCTTTTACTTCATTCTATACTCTCTGTTTCATTGTTCCTTTCATGAGTTTTTGTAAGAATAACTTAAGGAAAACCTCTATCTCTTCATACATAAGCACTCCCATCTCACCTCTCTCATAGGATCTCTCTCAATACACTCCTTATCCCATCCTTTGATCTCAGGTTGTCATTCTCTAATACTACTCCTAACATTTATTTCCTTCTCAGGCATTTTCACTTTCTCATTCATACCCATTCTCTGAGATGCTAAAGCCACTCTGCAGCTCTCAGCCTGTCACACTAGCCTTATCTTTAAGGATAACAATTCCCACCACCACACCACTCCCTCAGCAAGGCCACAGGACACTCACACTGGTCAGCCCGGGCATCATTGAGGTGGTACAGGATGGGCACCAGGATGTCCAATACATCACTGCTCTTCAGGACGTAAAACAAGAACTTCTGCAGGGTGGAGACCAAGAGGGAGTCAGGACAGGTGCAACATTACATCCTTGGCAACTCACTAGGTCAGTGTTTGTTTATTATGAAGTAGGTAATGACTGATCTTTGTATTTGAAGAGGGAGTCACGACAGGTGCATTACGTACCTTCTTGAGCATTCTAGATAAAAAATGTTTGTTTATTTAGGTATTGGCTTCTTTGTGTTTCCTTTCCTCTATCTATTAACAGTGTAAGGTTCTTTACTTAAATGTTTCACATTGTCGCCATTTAAAATTCCTTTTCATCTTTAAGTAACATGATAAGATTCCTCACTTATCTATCTCATGTTGCCAGCTAGTAATTTATTTTTTTATTTGTACTAAAATATTCTTCCTATGTTTGTCAATTCAATTTATGAAATTATTAAAATTCTTTTCTTTACATTTACAATATGATAAGCTCCTTTACTGTTTCAATTTTATGCAGGTGATAATTAAAAATATTTCAATTGGATCTGGTACTTTCCACTCAACAAATACCACCAGTGAACTTGCCACTGCAATTGACCCTCATCTGCATCCCCGCAATATTGGTGTCACCTCCACTTACTGTATCCTACCTCTCCCTCCACAACTGCCCTGATACATCTCCACTTGCCTTATTGTAGTCACAGAACTTCCAGAAGAAAACAAGCAGCTCCTGGTGGAAGTTGACCTTCTTGGTGGAGTGTGGGAGGTAGGTTTGCTGTAGCGGGTTGTTGAGGAGGCGAGTGAAGCCACGCAGCACGAAGGAGAAGTCTTCCTCGCGGTGGATGCGACTCAGGTAGTTGATGAAGAGGTTGCTGGGCATGGTGGGCTGAGGGGCAGCGGCAAGCATTGGAAGCAGGAGTAATGAGAAAACAAGTCCTCCTCTCTTTTCCTGCTCATATGTTGCACTAACTAGGTAACACTTTCTAACTACATTTCACACTGGCTCTCCTTTCCCACACATGCTCTTATGCTGCACTAACTTACAAAACAATGTCAGCAATATACAACTGTGTGTCATGAACTCTGCCTCACCTCCTCCTGGTTCGGGGGTGAGGTGGAGGTGATGTCATGGTCCAAGGTTGTGATGAGGATTTGCAGGGCCACCTCCACCAGGGGTTCACGGTAGTCTGAGAAGAGGAGGTGGTTGTAGGGCACCCCGAGGCCCGTGGGGTTGTAGCCGCACACTGTGTTAAGCAGTGAGGTGAAGAGAGGCAGGGCGTGGCGGTTGTCAGCCCACGTGAAGGCTGCAATCCACCTGTTTGGCACCTCACTCATCTCTGTGGGTGCAGATACACAGATACAGGGAAGGTGTGTCATAGAGAGACAGGAAAATATTGGTCCTCATATAGAGTACTGCATAGTACAGAAAATATGCACCATATACAGATAAGAGATAAGAAATGGTCCTCAGAGTAGTAGATAAGTGAAAAAGACTCATTAATCAGATTGTTACTACTGAGCCAATAAACAACTTTGAAATACTAGGTAAATTTATTGATAGGAATGACAAGTAGATAAGAGCAAGTATTTATTCATTAACTATTTTCTATTTTATCCATTCATCTTTAATCTATACAGGGACAGCTTCATCTCCATCTGGCTTCTTAAATCCTCCCTTATAATCTAATGCATTTATACTGGATAAAAAGCTTGTATTATTGAACTGTCACAGGGAGGAAGGCTGCCCGACTGTATGATATCTACATAACACATAATTAGAGAGGAAGAATGCATAACACTGCTTCCATTGCATCAAATTACCAGGGATCACAAAGAAAGACAGGAAAACAGGAAGACAGCATTCAACAAAAGAGGAAAGGAAATGGCAAGTGAGAAGAGGAAGGGCCAACTGAACAAAGAGAAGATATAAAATTGGAGGAAAGAAATAAGCCCTACATAATAAGAAGAGAGAGAGAGAGAGAGAGAGAGAGAGAGAGAGAGAGAGAGAGAGAGAGAGAGAGAGAGAGAGAGAGAGAGAGAGAGAGAGAGAGAGAGAGAGAGAGAGAGAGAGAGAGAGAGAGAGAGAGAGAGAGAGAGAGAGAGAGAGAGAGCAAGAGCAGGGTGGGAAAGAGAAAGGGAGAGGGAAGCTGGTATGGCAGGTGAATTAGGTTAGAGGAAAGAGAGAGAGAGAGAGAGAGAGAGAGAGAGAGAGAGAGAGAGAGAGAGAGAGAGAGAGAGAGAGAGAGAGAGAGAGAGAGAGAGAGAGAGAGAGAGAGAGAGAGAGAGAGAGAGAGAGAGAGAGAGAGAGAGAGAGAGAGAGAGGGTGGAGGGGGCCAGCATCACACCTGAAGAGGGCTGGTAGATGGTCTGGCTGAAGCAGGTGAGAATCAGCTTGAGAATCTCAGTACGGTTAGTGTCATGGGCTGGCAAGTGTGGGGGAGAGGAGGCAAATCCAACACCTGCCTCCCAGATGTACTCACAGCTGTCAATACTCTGCAGGTCCTCATGTTTGTCCTGCAGGAAGGGAAGAGTTAGAGTGATGGCAGATGTGAGCATGTGGACTACATTACTGCAAGGGAGGAGGTGGTGTAGTGGATAAGTTGGTGAGAGTGGGATCAGGCAAACGTCTACTCGTAGGTTCAAATCCCACCACATACTGCCTTGATACTTTGCCATTTGTCGAGTGGTTTAAAATTACCTACATGTCACCATGATACTCAGGTTCTAGGTGGTTACACCAAAGATGCACTTGGGTGGTGATATGGGCCCTAACATGGGTACCACTATAAATAAAGCTGCCTGCACCACTAATGGGTGGAAGCTGAACAGCACTTCCAATACTCTTCAAGTTACCTACAGGCACTATTGGCCAAGACACACACACACACACACAAAAAAAAAAAAAAAAGACTTCTGCTTTCACCTCCACTACTTTCAAAAGATCTAGTTTAAGTTACACAAGTTTTCAAGGATGTCTTAATGGTTCTAGTTGCTGATTAACAAGGTTTTCTATATTGCCAAGTGGAGAAACACCCTTGAGAACCTAGCTAGTCATCTCTGTGGTCTTTGAAAGTTCTCAATGTGAGATGGAACAGTGTTTCTGAATATGGATATAAGAAAGACTGTCATACACAAACAAACAGTCACACATTCACACACATACACAATAAAAACATATGTGTGAGTGCATGTAAACAGACTGTCTCAGAAAAAAAAACAAATAAACAAACAAACAAACAAACAAACAAACAAAAACAAACACACCCACACCCACACACACACACACAATGTGTAGCCCCTGTTCACCTAGCAGTAAATAGGTATGGGATGTAACTCGAGGGGCTGTGGCTTCGCTTTCCCGGTGTATGTTGTGTGTGATGTGGTCTCAGTCCTACCCGAAGATCGGTCTATGAGCTCTGAGCTCGCTCCGTAATGGGGAAGACTGGCTGGGTGACCAGCAGACGACCGAGGTGAATTAATTACACATACACTAGAGTAGAAGAGAGCCAACGTAATACCGATATTTAAAGGAGGAAATGCAACTGAACCACTAAACTACAGACCAGTGTCACTTACAAGTGTCGTAGGGAAGTTATATCAAATAATTATCGAAGAAAAATGGGTTCAATTTCTAGAAGAGGAGCAAGTCATATCGAGCAGACAATTTGGGTTAAGGACAGGGTGGTCATGTGTATCAAACTTGTTAAGCTTCTACTCGAGTTATTGCAGGACTTAAAAATAGAGATGGATGGGTAGACACAGTATACCTGAACATTAAAAAGGCTTTTGATAAAGTCCAGCACAGAAGACTTCTTTGGAAACTAGAGTACATAGGAGGACTGCGTGGAACCTTGCTCAAATGGACAAGAGATTATTTGAAGGATAGGGAAATGAGAACTGTGATTAGAGATACATACTCATCTTGGGGTAAAGTAACTAGCAGAGTGCCACAAGGGTCAGTGTTAGGCCCCATTATGTTTCAAGTTTATGTAAATGACATTCACATTGGGATAAACAGTTATATAAATTTATTTGCTGATGATGCAAAGTTGCTAAGAGTTATTAAAACCAGAGAGGACTGTTTGCTGTTGCAGGAAGATTTAAACAAGATCTATGAGTGGAGCAAGAAGTGAAAATTGGAGTTTAATGCCAAGAAATGCCACATAATGGAACTAGGAAAGAGTAAGAGAAGACCAGCATGGAACTATTTGATGGGGGGAAGAGCAAATAATGAAGACTAAAGAGGAAAAAGATCTTGGAGTGATCATAAAACAAAATCTGAGCCCTGATAAACACATAAGCAAGATATTTGGACTATCATATAAGATGTTGACATAAGAGTGGCATTTTATTACATAGATAAAGATATGATGAAAAAAATCACCACAAGCATGATACGCCCAAGGCTGGAATATGTAGCAGTGGTATGGTCTTCAAGCTCTAAAAAGGATATAAGAAAATTGGAAAGGATACAGAAGATTGCTACTAAGATGGTGCCAGAATTAAAGGACCTCACATATGAAGAATGACTGAAGGAAATGGGACTGCCAACCTTACAAGATAGATGAGAACGGAAGGACCTAATATCAATGTATAAGATAGTAAATGATATTGAAAAAATAGACAAAGAAGACCGGGTGCTGTTGACGGAAGAAGATGGAAGGACAAGAGGACATGAAAAGAAGATCAGGATAAAGCAGTGTGTGAAGGATATTGGAAAATACAGTTTTCCACACAGAATGGTGGAAAAATGGAATGCATTGGATAATGGAATTGTTACAGCACATAGTGTGCATAACTTTAAAGAAACACTAGATAAATGGAGATATGGAGACAGGACATTATGAGCCCTGCACGAACCCTGTACAATACAACTAGGTAAAATACAACTAGGTAAAAACAAACACACACAACAAAAGCAGATTTAAGAATATGTAAGACAATCTCTTTCCTATAAATACATATATACAAACACAAAGATTCATTTCCAGTGGGTAAATCAATGAAGGGAGTATAAATAGAAAGCCATGAAAGTAGATATGAAGGCAAAACATAGAAGTGCAGCTGAGCCTCTGTGTACTATGACTAAGTAAACACAACTGAGTAAATATAACCACACACACACACACACACACACACACACACACACACACACACACACACACACTTATAAGTCTCAATGTACACAATCAGCATGTATTGAAGCCTTAATATGCATGTACATACAAAAACTATAACAATAATAATGATAACAATATGCAATTCACTAGGTAACACAATTTAACTTTTGTCTTTTCATAATTTTCCAGTTATCTCCATCTAAATAAAATAGAAGAAACTAATTTTGATCTTAAAATTTTGCTTTTGCCTTGTTTCATTATAGACTTTTGCAAAATTTCAATTGCTCACTTGATTGTTTGTGAAACACTGCTAATAAGTTAAAACAATTAAAGAAAGAATATAAAGTGTTCTAAAGACTTTAGATTTTAGTAAGATCAATCTTGAGTTGACCAGATCTGCCAAGGAATTTTTCATATTTAGAAGAATTTGCTTAAATTTCAAGAATCTCATATATTCCAGAATACTATGCCTTTTTTTTTTTCAGAACATTCTAAAAAAAAATTTTCAATGTGAACATGTATCCATCTCTGCTTCTTGGTCATTCTGTGCATCTTAAGGAGGACTATAGCAGTGTAAAGCTCCTACTGGAAACTGAACTACAAGTATGGCTGGGATATAACTGGAGACTTTAAGATGGTTGCTTTCTTGATGGGACAGCAACAAGGTTTTACCAAGAATCCCTGTTTTCTTTGCCTTTGGGAGAGTAGAGACAGAGCAAAACATTATCAGAGAGAGCACTGGCAGCCAAGGACAAACACTAAAAGTAGAAACACACAATATCCAACATGAGCCATTGGTAAATTCTCAAAAGGTTTTCTTTCCTCCACTACACATTAGGCTGGGTCTCAGGAAACAATTTGTTACAGTTCGTGACAAGACTTCTTTCCTAAGGTGTCAGAGGCAGAGGTGAAAGCTGGTACCTTCATTGGACCACAAGTAAGGAAAATTATGGAGTGCACAGAATTTGTACAAAGCTCACACAGAAAATGAGGAGAAAGTTCAGGAGTGGTTTATTGCTGTAGTACAGGGCTTTCTTGGCAACAACAAGGCTGATAACTATATGGAACTGGTTGAAGTTTTAGTGAAAGGCTATGGTGAGGTGGGCTGCAGAATGTCCTTGAAGGTTCATATCTTAGACCTCAACAATTTAAAAAAGAATAAGGGAGGATATCCAAAGGAACAAGGGGAGAGCTACCACCAAGATACAATGAACTTTGAACAGAGATATCAGGGATCCTTCCATGAAAGCATGATGGAAGACTACATATGGGGGTTCATTTGTGAAACTAATTTGTTGTATCCATACAAATATAAAACACTGTTCATTTTTAATCCTAGAAATTAGCTGGAAGTTTTACAATAATTTTTTGTGTAATTTGATTTTTTTTGTCCAGAAATGGTGAAAATGTTGAAATTCAGTTCTTTTAGTACAAAAAAAAAAAAATCATTCTAAAAGCCACAAAGGTAAAGTTTGACAGGAATAGTGGACATTTTCTATCACATTGCAATTAACAGAGTTAGAAAATAACACTTCTTGTCAAAGACAAAAATCATGTTATGCAGTGAATTGCCAATAGTATGAAAAATTATATAATAATAATAACAATGATAATAATAATAATGATGATGATAATAATAATAATAATAATATAAATGATAATAATAATAAACATAATAATGCTGCTAACTACTACTACTACTACTACTACTACTACTACTACTACTACTTACTACTACAACAAGTAACAAAAACAATGGAGTACTCACAGGCCCTGTCTTCTTGTTGGGAGTGACAGTGAAATCTGGACAGAAGAGCAGGTCCTGATGGGAAAGGAGAGAGGGTGGGCATCATACACCTGCACTCAACTCTTATACAAGTGTTTCATTCTCTCTCTCTCTCTCTCTCTCTCTCTCTCCTTTCCAGCATCTTGATAATTAACATCTTGATTTTATTCATTTTACCTTCTTTAGTTTATATTAATTTCACTTTCCAATATATTTATATAAACATTATATCCTGCACATACACAAACAAACATACATACACACATGCACACACATACACACAAATAAGATGCCTAAAATGGAAGGAAGGTTAAAAGAAACAGATTTCCTAACACATCAGAGAGAAAGAGAAGAGCTTTATGGCATACAGGTTAATGAGTGACAGCATCACCATAGTAATCACAGCACACTCACACAAAGGGCATGGATAAGGCTGTGGGCAAGGGGCACCGACTCTCCCTCATCCCCACTGGCTGGCAGGCTGGACCAGAAGAATCCCCTCCAGTCTGGGTCCTCAAAGATGTAGGGGAGCACCCGTGTCAAGATCCTCACACAGTTCAACACTGGAGGAGGGAAGGGAAAACATAATTAATAAGAAAGGTGTGGGATGATACACTGCAACACTAAGCAGGTGTTAGATAATATACTGCAACATACCATTACTACACACTGCACCATATCACTTTTATGCTATCAACCAATCCTTCAAGACTATTCCTTTCCACCAAAGACAGCCAGTGCAAAGAGCATGAGTGAAGTGTGTCAGCATGTGTGGTGTTTTGTCTAGGATGTCAGTCTGTTATATTGATTGATAAGTAGATCAACTAGTGGAGTACAAAACCATCCCCAATATTTCCTACTTGTGACTATCACTTGTCTGTCTATTCAACGTCATCCCAGCAAATCATCTTTCCATTTCAATATAGTTATCTGTCTTCCTTACCTCATTTCACCATCCACAGGTCACCATTCTATTACTAGTCTGTGCAGGGTGTCATGTGTCCTGCATATGTCCACTTTCTTCCTTCTATCTCTGGTGTTGTATTCAGCTTAACTCTCTGTAAGCCATGAAGCTCTTTTCTTATCTCTATCTCTCTTTCACAGCCATCACCACAGCAGACTTGGTCACTGCACTCACACAAACCCCATGAGTACATTCCTTATCTGTGGTAATGGTGTCTCTAATTTTTTTCTACTCCATAAGCTACAATGTTCTGTTCCTATCTTTCCAACACTGTTGTCACCACAGGAAGCTTGCTGGATACACTCACACAATCCCAAAAGCAAACCCAATAACCCATGGGAGAATATTAGGGTTAAGTAATATACTGTATGTATAATCACAACAGTAAAGGTAACATTTCACACTGGTACTACATATGGAAATAAAAAAGATATACAAATTCTGTGGTAGATATCACGGACATTTGTTCTTATCACACATACGTTACTTTGGTCTCACACTTCAGTGTACCAATACAGTTATAACATCATAAT
>NC_059285.1:19253862-19291362 GCF_017591435.1 Portunus trituberculatus
CCACAAACCACGCCTCCTGTGCCGTCGCACCTGCCAGGCAATGTCCTTACGAGTCTATTTCAGCTTATTAGGTAACGCTATCTACCTTAACCGCTAATTACCAATATATCCCTAATAATGCTGGCTACAAGCAATTCACACATGCATGCATTTCATTTACACGGTACCGTATGACAATTATCCCAGGGCTGGCCAGTGCCCTCACCCATACACACACACACACACACACACTCTCATCTCCCCGTGACCTCCGGGGTCACATTTACTCCATCATGGAGGCCTAGCTCAGCGTCCCTTCCATTAAGGTGTGACAGTTTCATAAACACGAGCAACCAACACCTCGCTCACCCTCTAGCTAAAGTCTGCACATAAATTATGTACTCATATGTACTACCCATATGTATTCTCTTATGACGCTGCTCCACACTCACACAGGCACACGTACATATCTGGGAGGCTGCTGCAATACACCTTCGCAACACTATATATATGTGTATATATATATATATATATATATATATATATATATATATATATATATATATATATATATATATATATATATATATATATATATATATATATATATATATATATATATATATATATATATATATATATATATATATATATATATATATATATATATATATATATATATATATATATATATATATATATATATATATATATATATATATATATATATATATATATATATATATATATATATATATATATATATATATATATATATATATATATATATATATATATATATATATATATATATATATATATATATATATATATATATATATATATATATATATATATATATATATATATATATATATATATATATATATATATATATATATATATATATATATATATATATATATATATATATATATATAAATTGATAGGCAACAAAACAAATGTATAAAATAAACAAAATAAAAAATAAATAAATGAAATTAGGTAAAATAGGATATAACATAATAATAATAGTAATAATAACAATAATAATAATGGAACCACTTGCGCTTTGGGGTCCGAGAGGTCCCCAAACACGTAAGTATACACTGGTTCAAGTCCTGGCCACTGTCCGAATATAGGAAGGGCTTCCTTACTTGTGGTAACGGATCCCTTGCGTGTGGGCTTTCAGTTAGAAGGTACCCAAAAAATATGGTATATAAGAAAATAATATATTGAAAATGAATATAAAAAAAGAAAATAAGAAAAAAAATAATAGCAATAATAATATAACAATAACGATAATAATAATGATGATAATAATAATAATAATAATAATAATAATAATAATAATAATAATAATATTAATAATATTAATAATAACAACAACAATAATAATAATAATAATAATAATAATAATAATAATAATAATAATAATAATAATAATAATAATAATAATAATAATAATAATAATAATAATAATAATAATAATAATAATAATAATAATAATAATAATAATAATAATAATAATAATAATAATAATAATAATAATAATGATAACAACAACAACAACAATAACAACAATAATAATGACAATATCAATATTTTCACGCATACTACACGAACAACACATGCACATAATATTACTGTCCTTTTAAGGAAAATTCAGTTAATCTTCCACCGCTGCATCTCTCCCCTTCCCGTCTTTGTGCCCCCCAACTCCCCTGCCCCCACGCCATCCTCTTTCCCTCCCCATGGCGTCCCCCGTCATCCCTCGTGTTAGGCAAGAAGGTGATAGTCGTGATAGTGATAATCAAGTGTCTTCCTTCAGTCGGTGGTTCTGAATTGATACAACCCACACTTATTTCCGGCTACGTCATCTGCTTCTGTCACACACACACACACACACACACACACACACACACACACACACAGACCAGGATATAACAAATTTGAATAACTCACGTATGAATAATGTACACACACACACACACACACACACACACACACACACACACACACACACACTTTTATCATGTGAAAAATAATTATAGGTTTTTTTTTTTTTCTTTCAAAATACAGCGACAGATCTGTGAAATGTATCATTAGTGTGTGAGCTCTGAGCTCGTTCCGTAGGGTAACGTCTGGCTGTCTCGTCAGAGACTGCAGCAGATCAAACAGTGAACACACACATTTCACTAATCTGTCGCTCGATTTACTTGAAAAAGAAAAAAGAAAATTCCTATCCATAATGATTTTATTCTCTTATAAAATTGTGTGTGTGTGTGTGTGTGTGTTGTAACGGGAAGGATAGTACGTTAAGGAGAGACAAGGTGGATCGGGTGTACGTGGGTGGCTCTGTAGGCCTAAGAAGGAAAATTGCCGTATTGAGCTCCTTATTAAAATAAGAAGAACTTCATGAGTAGGGATTTTAGAGTGGAGTGCATGGTACAAATATTAGAGTTAGCATTAAGTGTGCTACAACATTGTATAAGGAGGAATTGAGTAAGGGAAAGACAAAGTATTTAGCAATGTATAAATTGGCACCCAGGGTGGGAAAGGACGTGACCTGAGGTTGCAGGGAATGGCACTCTCTCCTCGGGCACTGGTGGGGTGTGAACGCGTCGCGGTGAGCGAGGGTGACGCCGGTGGATTGAGGGGGACATACGTCTCTGATCAGGTGGGTAATGTGATCAGGGGAATTTTGTGGTGGTATAAAGTGAGTGGAGGATTTTAAAATGTGGAGTTGAGTGATGGAATTAGGTGGGGAGAGAGTGATGGGGGTCTCTCGTGTTTCTCTATTGTTTGTTCAGAGTCCCGCGTCACTTTCATTGTCTTTGTTCTAATGTACTTTACTATATTTTAAATATATGTAAAATTGATTTGGAACAGAGTTTCTCTTCAATGAAAATCCCGGCCCGCGTTGTTTTACAATATTTGGGGATCAGCTTGGCGCGCACTCTCTAACAACAAGGGCATTGGCCATTGAGACACCACCGCGGTCAGGCTTATATTGGCGGGGGTGGTGAGTGAGAGTGTGGGAGAGGAAACTGAGTGAGTGTGAGGGGTGTGAGGGACAGAGAGAAGGGACGACAAAATGGATGTTGCGGTAGAGGAGTTTGCGCTGGATCCTGCTGGCATATGGGAAGAGGCATTCAAAAGCCTCAAGAAAAATGTTTGGTGGGAAATCGCGTGCCATTTTAGGCTACGATTTGGAAGTGGGCGAGCGCAAGGAAATATGAGATTCAGGAGCACCTCAGGCAAGTAGGCCTAGTCGAGGGAGCAAGCGAGGGGGAAGGCAGTGACCACAAAGGAGGGAATGAGAGGCTAGAGAGGGAAGGACAGAGAGACAAGCGTGTCGAGCTACAGAAGTTGCAGTTGGAGTTAGAATTTCGTAGGGAGCAAGCTGCATTGGAAAGAGAGAGATAGAAGGGGAGATACCGAAAGAAAGAGAGCATGACATAGAGCTGGAGTGAATTAGGGCAGCAGCCTCTGGGGGAAAGCAGGATGAAACTATCCTTTTATAAAGCCAAGTCGCTTATCCCCAAATTTGACAAACTTGAACCGTATGATTTTTTACTGTTTTCGAGGTAGTTTTTCGTGTCCTCTTGCACTCCTGCAAGTTGCAATAACACGATTGAGAGAGATAATCAATAGTAATCTTAAGGCAATATATTATACACTGCTAAATTTTTTATATTTAATGAGATCAAAACTACATACACAATACTCATCAGTAATTACTTCAGCAAATAGCAAATTATCTTTTCATATACGTGACACCGTTCTCAAGAGTTTCTCATCCAAATCCAAGCATCAAAATTCAAAGTCAAAATCACTCAACATATTTCAAGTCCAAATCACACAACATACACATATCAAATCAACACAAATCTTAAATCTAAACATCCTACAAATATAACATCCTAAAATATTATTTCCTCCTCTACTCCATGAAGTGATAATTAACTAAGACTGCATCATCAACTGCTTAAGCTTCACTTAAGCTGCGTTTTTTAATGCCCCTACGGCTAGACCTCGCCTTAAGGCAGGCTTAAGCAAAACCTGGGACAATGGAAAACGGGCCTGCTAGACCTTCGATCACGTGACCAGTCACCAGCTGACAGATGACAACAATAAAGATGGCAGACGAACAGGAAGTGCAAGATATGCTGCAGCTTTGTAACTTATCTTTCCTACATAACATAGCATAACATAAATAATAGGATAACAAAGGGCCACCAGGGCCCATCTAGGTTATCCTGTATCAGTCGCACAGCGACCTCGTCATCAGTACTTAAAGTTACACTTACAAGTACACAATACATTATATACTAATTCTAAATATTTGGCCCATTAACAGGGGTAAGTCCTGCAGCGAAATCCTCTACAATTTGTGGTCCCCATACATGGGGATCATGTCTTGTTTAACTATAGTAAATTTCTTATAAAAACTATCATGCAGCGCTATACATAATTATAAATCTAATAAATTTAAGTGCTTATCTAATCTGTTTTAAACATTGTCAAACTAGTGCTATTTACAACCGTCTCTGGTAAATGCATTCCAGAAGTCTACCACCCTATGACTAAAGAAATATTTTCTTATATCTAACCTGCAGCCTTGCTTTCTAATCTTCCTGCCATGATTTGTAGTCCTACTTCCCTCCTCTAAGGTAAAGAAAGATCTCACATCTATGTAGTTTGTATCTGAGAACATTTTAAATATCCCCTCTTATACTCGTACATCTCCTCTCAAATGAAAACATGTTTAATGCCTTTAATCTATCTCTATACTCCAGGCGCTTCAAAGCTGGTATCATCCTAGTTGCTATCTTTCCTCCCTGCATCAACAGTCCAGTCCATCATGTTTCCAGACTTGCCAGAGATACCAGAAGATACTGAAACAGCATTCAGTTTGGTGCAGAACTATCAAACAGCAGCTAATGGAGCATTCATTCGTCATGTCTTATTTGTTTATTTACATGTGACGTCACAACTGGCTAGCGGAAAGTCGAGCCTGCTCTGCAGCTGGCTTGAGTTTGGCCGGCCCTGCCTTAAGGCGGGCTACGCTCTGGCTCAAGTTTGGGGACATGAAAGAACACAAAATGACGTCAGCCTTAAGCCAGGCTTAAGGCTGCCTTAAGCGTGGACTATCAAAAACGCGCCTTTACTAATACAAGAGTAATCTTCTCCATGTCACCTCTGACGCCTCTCCAGTCAGGAGCCTGCAACTTTCTCCCTTCAGCTCTCTTTTCTTGACTCCCAAAAAGCCTTTTTCTCCCTGTTACATCTTATTTTATACTCCTAGATTGTTAGTTTCCATATTTTCCAAGCAGAAATGCACACCTCACCTAAGTCACACCCCACAGGTGTGGCAATGTACTTTTTAAACCAATCCCTAGTAATACACATGTTATTTTCCAACCCTCTAGGCGCCACGTGGCAATGCATCTTGACCCAATCCACAGTAACACAAGTCACTCAGACACACCCTTAGGCATGGTTAATTATATCTTGACCCAATCCACAGTAATACAAGGTAACCAAACACACCCTTTAGGCGTGACAAGGTATATTTTGACCCAATCCCCAAAAATACATTCTACATAGACACTATATTTCACCCAATCCTGGTATCTGAGGTAAGGTATGGCACTAGCCAAAGTGTCCCCTCGATTGCAGTGACCTTCGTTCCCACAGGTCAGGACCATGTGTTCCTCCACTGAATTCCTTTCAACTGCCTCCCCATATATTTGTCAACTCCTTCATTTCTATGTTTACATGTTATGTTTGAGTCTTGTCATGGGTAGACCTTTTGGGCAGACCATCAATTTGTTACAATCAAGCCCCTGCCAAAAAATCCTACTACATGATACAATGTTTTTCTACTTTTCTCTATTTTTCCTCTTCCTCCTTTATGTTTCTGCTTCTCTCCTATTCTCTTTTCTTGTTTCTTCCCACATTTCTTCTTTCTTCTTTGACTGCGTCAGGTTACCACATACCCCCGCCCTTAGTAGCGCGTCCCTGCGCTGCTTCTTGAAGGTGGGACATGTGGTAAGCAGCCTCAACTGCCTGAGTTGACCCAGAGTGCTTGCAAGGTCTCGGCTGGCATACCCCGTGCCAGGCCAAGGAGAGCACAGGGGCGATAAATCCGGTAGACCACCAGGTCCACCACCAGAATTCTAGCAGGCAGCAACATCCACAGCCAGGTTATCCACTCCCGCTATGTGAATTCCGTAGGAGGGTACTGTTCCATCCATGACTCCACATACTATACATATTTGGGCATAGACCAGGGCTCAAGACCACAACTGTCAAGAAGGCCAATATTAGTGAAATTCACATAAAAAGAATGCTCTTCAGAGGAGAAAGCAGGAAGTGTGGAAAAGGGGTAAGGCTGTATAATCATAGGTGGTTCATTATTATATGTAGATGAGGCAGGAAGGAAAAATGTATCACCAAGTATAAAACATCTTTATGTTACCTTTATAAGTCCAGTACCATGTATAGAGTATCTCTTAGTAGGAATAGAAGTATCTTTACAATAATAGTGATGTTAGGTGGAGTAATCATTGCATGATTGCCACCAGATATCTGCTCAACACAACAGGGTTAAAAGGTTTTCACAATAAATGTGTTGCTGATCATAAAGACTGAGACCTGTGAAGAAATAACAACTTCACGATAGTCAGTACGGGTGGACTGTATGTGTTGCTTATGAGGCACATTAATATACTATCAGACAAAGGCACATTAATATACTATCAGACAATGTACAACCATCAACATCATTGGTTACGAAAACTTGTTTTTTCTTTAAGTATCATTAAATATTCTCATGAAAGCTGATGCACTAGGATGGCATCTTATTTAAAAATTAGGAAATGGAAGGGAGGTAATTCTGAAGACATTAATTATGTCAACAGGAATCTCTCTCAAAGGAAAGAGTAAGTAGAAGCTTAAGTCATGCAATGCAGTCTTGTGGATCACACAGATAGCAGTACTGTATAATCTTAAAAAATTCTTGTTTAAGAGGAACAGTAGCTCATCATTTGCTGATATCTCATCTCAATGTTGTAATAATCTATGTGTTACAATATTATGAGTAATCATATCTTAAAATTAATGTGATCAACTACTGAACATGCAAGAAGACTTCTAATGGAAGGAAATTTTCATGTTTTCAGTCTGGCAGGGGTAACAGTTTCCAGTTTCTCTAGCGCTTGTTGGACCTTAGTTAGTTCCTCAAGAGTAACATATATAAACTGAGAATGAACACTGAAAATTTTCTCTTTTTTTCTTCCTTCAAGGTATCTAATGAACACACATGCTAATCAATAAAATCCACTTGAGCTTGCGCCGCTGTTTCCCAAGGTTGTGGGGCAGAAATCCCTAAAATTACTGGCTCCTTTAATTTTCTACTTAGAGTATAATTATTAAGATTATGGCTTACACTATACATTAAAAATCATTTATGTTATCAAGCAGATTTATTTATTTATTTATTTATTTATTTTATTTTATTTTTTTTAAAGAAACAATAGCTGGGATATTAAGGATGTCATTACAGGAAGTTCTTATCTTGAACTTACCAAAATTAAAATATATGCTTTGAAACAAGGCATTGGCTCTCCTTATCCAGTTTCGATATACCGCATCCCAAGCTTGAATGATTACCAAAAATAGTACTACAGTCTGCAAAGTAACATCTCATTTCACTCTTTCTTTTTACTGTATTCCAAGGGCTTATGCATTAATGGGAGGTTTAAAACATTTGCTCTAGATCTTAAACTGTGTGGGATTGAAATATTAGGTTCTCCTTGAGATTCTTCCTGTACTTCTTGTGTCACACTTTCATTGACACTATCATTCCTACCAGGCCTTAAACTGAATGTGACTGAACGATTATGTTCTCCTTATGATTCTTCCTGTGATTCCTTGGTTACATTTTCATTAATATTATCAACACTAGCATTTTCTTCTGATGGTGAGTTATCATCTATGTTCATATTGTCATCCATATCTGTATCCTCAAACATAAAAGGGAAAGGATCCACTGGTTGTAGGTTCACCTTAGTGTTTCTTGTTTCACCTGATTCATGTATAGGATATGCCCTCCTGACATTAGAATTCATCTGTGGGGTTGCATTGTCCTCATGTATAACTCTTACTCTAGAGTGTCAGTGTGCAAGGTTTTCATAACACCAGTTCTAATATTCCTTACCCTTATCACTACATCACTTACTTTCTCTATAACTCTAAAGGGCCAGTGTACACGGGTTGCAATTTAGATGAAGTCCCGGCAGAGGGTGCTCTGCGTAAATAAACTCTGTCTCCTACTTGAATCTTCTTTATCTTAGCTTTCTTAGTGTGAGCCTTCTCAGTTATTCCCTTTGCCTCTTCTAAATATTGCTGACATCTAGCATATACTCTATTTGCTTTTGTTGCCATTTCTTGCTTAAAATCATCAACATCATAACAAACTTTCCTTTCTTCCATCACCTCAAATGGAAGGGTAGGATCTCGAAGATACATCAGATAGAAGGGACTTTCCTTTATACTTCTGTGAAATGCACTATTATATGCAAAAGTAGCTAGAGGTAGCATTGTGTCCCAAATATTCACGTTTTCTTGTATCAAGGTACACAATATGTTTATCAAAGATCCATTTGCTCTCTCGACTATACCATTTGCTTGAGGGTGGTAAAGTGTGGTTTTCATATGTTTAAACTGTAATAGCGCAGCTAATCCTTGTAACACAGCGTTGACAAATTCTCTTCCTTGGTCTGTCACTAACATCTCAGGTATACCATGTTTACATATCACTTCATCAAAAAATACTCTTGCAACTTCTGCAGCTGACTTAGTCCTAAGTGGTTCTCCAACTAAATACCTAGTAAGCACATCTATCACAACAAGACAATACACATATCCATTATCTGATTTACCCATAGGACCAACAATATCCATATGTATGCGCTGGAAAGGTCTCTCAACATCCGGGTACCGTCTTAGTGGAGCTGGGGTGTCCCCCACCGTTTAAGACGATTACAGACGAGACAAGATTTGCAATACCTTTCAATGTCCTCCTTCATTTTTGGCAAATATGCAAACTTATGACACCTATTCAAGGTTACTTGTACACCCCCATGACCCGCGGTTGTCAATGAGTGTGCTAGGTGCATAACAGTAAAAATGTATGTTTCTGGAATTAATGTCTGACGCGTCAGTTCTCCATAAGCATTGTATATTACTCTGTACAATATATCATCCTCTAAAGACAACTCAGATATCTTCAACTTCTTATACTTCTTATCTATATTGTGCTTACTCAATTCTCTCTTCATTTCCTGTTCACTTAGGTTTCTCCTCATTAATTCTTTCACTGACTTGTAATATTCATGTTCATCTTGCAATCTTATTGATTCTCTCAAATTCCAATCTACAATACTTGCTTCTTCACTTTCTGTTACAACTAATATCTGATTATTATCTACATCACTTACTTCTTGTTCCCTCAACCTAGATAAATGATCTGCCACCTTGTTAGCCTTCCCTGGAATATAATGCACTTGAATATCAAATTCTGCAATTGACAGCTGCCACCGTGCAATCCTACTATTTGCATTAGAAGTAGTCAATAACCACACCAAAGGTCTGTGATCAGTATAAATGAAAATGGGATATCCTAGACACAGATCCCTGTTTATCTTGAGTCCATACACAATAGCAAGAGCTTCCCTCTCAATAGTGCTATAATTAAGCTCAACCTTGTTGAATTTTCTAGTGAAAAAGGATAAGGGTGGTAACACATTCTGTTCATCCTTCTGTTGTAAAACCCCCCCGATCGAAGTTTTCGACGCATCCGTTGTCAGAAAAAATGGCTTCGAGAAGTCTGGAAATTTCAATGTAACCTTTTGTGTCAACTCCTGTTTCAGAGTTTTAAATGCTATATCAGCCTCTTGATTCCATGTTATCTTAGTATTATTTTTCTTTCCATTTTCTATTCCTGCAATTAATTTAGTTAGAGGGGCTGCTATCTCAGCATAATTCTTCACAAATTTTCTGTAGTAATTGGCCATCCTGATAAAAGATTGCATTTCCCTTACTGTAGTTGGAACTGTCATATTATTTATAGCTGCTACTTTACCAGGTTATGGCTTCAACCCTTCAGCTGATATGATATGGCCTAGATAGTTTACACTATCCTTAAAGAAATTGCATTTTTTCAAATTGACCTTTAGCTTGTCAAGGGTTCCAAGATGGGTGCTGCTATCGGAAGGTAAAACAAACATGAGAGAATGGTTAAGACACCATTTACTATTCCAATAACCAATAACCACCAAACAGCCTCACAAATAACAGAACCTTCTGCAGGAAGGTTGCAGCACTCTGGACTCAGCAGCGACACTCAGCTCGGCTTCCATCCGTCTTGCGTCCCTTCGTCTCGTGTGGCGAGGGCGGGGCAGCACAGCTCCGCCCTTGTAGGTGGCGTTGAAGTGGTAGGCGAAGGAGGCGCAGGAGGAGAAGGGGCGTCAGGTGCACAGCAGTGACGGGAGTCGGAGCGTGGTAAGGAGAGGGTAGCAGCACTCAGGACCAGCCCACGGCTCTGAGGTAACCACGGTGAGAGCAGAGCCAGCCAGCGTAGGAGGAAGTGAGCAGGACGAGGCTCAGCTTCTGTCTGCCGAGGAAGGCGAGCTGCAGGAGCCACGTCAACTCCTACTGACGCTCGAGAAGCCGCGGTGGCCGCTTGAGAAGCTTCGGTGGGTTGCTCAGATGAAGCGCCGAGCAACTGGGTTAATAACGAGCGCCGACGGTCGAGTGTCGGATAGGTGAAGGTCGTTGGCCTCGTTCAGGTGGTAGTTGCCCTCACACAGGCCCCCATAGAAGAATCTACTCCAGGTAGATTATAACAACTACCACATGAAAAGAAAGAACATACATGTTAAGAAAAGGAGGGAGGCACTGGTGAGGTTGGTTTCAAGGCGCCTTAGGCTGGGAGTCTGCTCATTAAATCTGCTCCCACGTTGTCCTTCCCAGCAATATGGACGACTCTGAACCGGTAGGCTTGTAGACTTAAGGCCCATCTCAACACCCTATCATTCTTGCCTTTAAAGGTTTCCAAGTACAACAAGGGCTTGTGGTCCACTTCTAATATGAATTCACGACCTCTGAGATAATAGTCAAAGCGGAGCACACCAAACACAACAGCAAGACACTCACGTTCTATGGTGGAATACCTCTTTTCCCGGTCCAGGAGCTTCCTGCTGGCATAGGCGACAGGATGAGGCACCCCCTGATGGTATTGCAGCAGAACAGATCCTAGTCCGTGACTTGAAGCGTCACTCCGAAGGATGAAAGGGGAACCACAATCTGGAACTTGTAGTACTGGTGTGCTGGACAACACTTGCTTCAGGTGATTGAAGCAGCTCAACGCAGTCTCATCCCAGGCGAGAGGTTCGCGGACTCCTTTCTTCAAGAGGTCAGAGAGTGGTCCGGTGTAGTCTGAAGCCTGGGGAATAAACATCCTATAAAAGGCAATCATACCTAGAAAACTGCGGAGAGCTTTCTTGGACAGAGGGGGAGTTATCCTGCACAGCGCTTCCATCTTGCTGTTCTGAGGTCTCAGCTGTTCTCCGTCTAGTACGAATCCGAGATAGTGGATGGAGTGAACACCGAAGCGGCACTTGGAAGGCTTGGCAGTCAGGTTGTGGGAGCGTAGTCTCTCAAGCGTAGCTCTGAGGGCGCTGATATGCTGAGGCCAATCTGAAGAGTGGACAAATATATTATCAAAGTAGAAAGAAATGTTGGGTAACCCGGCGAGGACAAGACGCATCAGACGGACGTAGGTAGCACATGCTGTGACAAGTCCGAAGGGTAAGCGGCAGAATTCCATGAGACCACGATGAGTTGGAAAGGCAGTTAGGGGTTTGGCTCTGTCTGTCAATGGAATTTGGTAATAAGCCTTGCAGAGGTCAATTTCCGAGAAGTATTTAGCACCAGCGAACATGTGAAGGTCTTCTTCCATATTACAAGACGGCTCAGCGTGGAAGACCGTAACGGAGTTCAATTTCCGGTAATCAATAGCCATCCTGTAGGAACCGTCAGACTTCCGAACCATTACAACAGGACTACAGTGGGGAGAGGAAGACAATTGAATTATCCCTTGTTCCAAAAGGCTATCTACTTCTTCATCAAAGTGAGGTCTAAGGTGAATAGGGACAGGGTACAACCTAGCTTGAATCCTGTTGGTGGTGGTGAGGACAATATCGTGCATGATAGTCGAGGTACAGCCAGGTGTGGTGGAGAATACATCCCTGTAGTCCAGCAGTAAGTCCTCGATGTCGCCTCGTTGTTCCCAGGGCAAGGAGGGATTTATCTCCGGCATACTTGGTGGTGAAGAATCCAGCCATTCATCGGCCGTAATGGGCAGTTCCGTGGAGCTGGCGTCAGGCAATTTCTCCTCCACGACGGGAACGGTGCTGTCCTGGGGTTCGCTTGTTTCGAGAGATTGAATCTCGTCGAGAACATGGAGCCTGTTAACAACTGCTCGTCGATGGTATCTTTTAAGTAGATTGGCGTGGTATAGTTTAGGCCCACGAGGCTCGTCTATAAGGTAATCAACATTACCACGTCTTTCAAGGACCTTGTATGGACCATTCCATGCTACCAATAACTTGCTTGTGTGGCTGGGAAGAAGAACTAGTACCTCGTCACCTGGATTAAACTTCCTGTCCTGAGATTTAAGATCAAAATAGGACTTGTAACGGGCAGTACTTACATCAGCTGCTTGAGCAGCAAGCTGGGCACATTCTGACAACTTGTTTCGAAGTTCCAGGACGTATTGGAAGCTGGTTCTTTCTTCTCCCTGGATGTCCTGATTATCCCACAACTCCTTCAACACCGTGAGAGGTCCTCGAACAGAGCGTCCATATAGTAGTTCAAAGGGGGAGAACCCGGTCCGATCACTGGGGATTTCCCTGAGGGCGAAGAGCGTGGGAACGAGGTAACGGTGCCACTCCTGGGTTTGTCAGCACAGAGCTTGCGCAGAGCTGCCTTGAGAGGACCATGGAGCCTCTCTATGCGTCCATTGCCACTGGGATGGAAAGGAGTTGTGAAAATAGGTTTAACACCAAGCAGCTTATGTAACTCTGATAACAGACTGGAGGTAAACTGAGTTCCTCGATCAGAGAGGATTTCTCTAGGAATTCCTACACGTGCAAATATCACTAGTAAGGCTTCAGCTACTGATACTGAGTCTATGTCCTTAAGTGGCAGGGCCTCTGGAAACCCAGTTGCAAAATCTATTAAGGTAAGAATGTGTCTATGGCCCTCGGAAGATGGAGGAGAAAGAGGTCCAACGAGGTCAATGGCGACTCGGGAAAAAGGCTCGGTGATCACAGGTAGGGGCTGAAGAGGGACAGGACGCACCCGGCCCTTTGATGACATCCGTTGGCACTTGTCACAAGAGCGGCAGTAGGCACGGATATCCGCTCCCATACCTGGCCAAAAGAAATGTTCATAAATTTTCAACTCAGTCTTGCGGTGAGAGAAATGTCCAGCCAAGGGACTCTCGTGGGCCACTGAGAGTATGATCTGGCGACACTCACTTGGGACAACCAGGCATTGTTGGCCTACCTTATTTGGAAGCTGAGAAGTGAGGCACTTGCGGTAGAGAAGCCCATTGACGTACAGGTACTGGAAGGACGACCCGTTCCTGGCTTTCTCAACTTCTCCCGTAGAGGCTTTCTGTCGTACCCCAGTTAAGGAAGGACACGAGGCTTGCAGTTGGTTGAACTCTTGAGGGGTCATGGAGAGAGGCTGAAGTTCTGGAAGTACCAGAGGATGCAGTCTTTTCATCCTTCCGGCACGGGTGGTAACAGCGTGTACTTGGTCAGCCGAAGACACAGTCGAAGCACTGGTAGAAACCTCCGGCTGCAGCTCTGATGACAAGGATGCCCTGCTGGAATCAGGAAGAGGAGCTGGAGAAGGATTAGAGACCTGGGGATCCATAACTCCCGGGATGTTTCCTATCAGAGCGCCAGCAAACTTTATAGGAGCTCTCACCACCTCAGTCCAACCAGTGTAGAAGGGGCAGCGCACGTAGCACTTTACAACTGGGAATTTGTCTACTCTTCCCAAGTAGTCAGCTAGGGAAATCTTGGGACAACTCTCCACATCTACGTCTGGAAGCACCTCTTCTGAGACTACCACACACGAGCAGCCAGTGTCACGGATGATGTTCGAGCTCCAAGATCCGTTAATGGTGCCCGAGACAGAATAGTTTGGGACACTCTTGTCACCAAGGCAAAACCCAACCTTAGGAGTCGACTTACCCGCTTCCCAATCCTTGAAGGCGCGGGATTCTTAGGGCAGCGCGGCCGAATATGGCCGTCTTCTCCACACTGGTGGCACGTAATTTTCTTAGGGGTGGACTGGACAGAGGACTTGCTGGAGTCACCTTGAGATGATGTAGGGCTTACCCCAGAGGCAGCTTTAGAAGTTCCTCGGGAACTAGAAGAGTAGGCTTTCGGGTAGGCGTGACGGGCAGATGACCAGTCGTCGGCAAGCCTTACTGCGTCGGGAAGGTCTGTCGGCCGACGCTCCTTGATGAAAACCCTCAAATCTGGAGAAAGATTAGTCAAAAACTGGTCAAGCAGGATGAATTTTTTAAGACCTTCAAAAGTGTGGGCGACATCAGATGCCTCCGACCATGCCTGGAACAGTCGAGTCAGATGGACAGAGAACTGCTGATAATTTTCCCCAACCCTAATCCTGGCTTGGCGGAACTCCAGACGGTAGTTGTCGGCGGTCTTACTGAACCCAGTGAGGAGAGCTTTCTTCAGAAGAGCGTAATCTTCAGTTATGTCAGCAGACAACGACGTATACAGTTCAGTAGCCTTACCCGTGAGGAGACACCCAAGTCTTGCAGCGTAGCTATCCTTATCAATCTGGAGTAGTTCAGCCACCCTTTCAAAGCGCACGAGGAAGTTGCTTATATCATCTCCCTCTTGATAAGTTGGCAACTTCGGTCCTCTGACGTTCTCACAGGAAGAAGTACTCACTTTTCCTTGACCGGTGCTGCGGGCGAGCTGTATCTCCTTCTCAGCTTGAAGCTTAGCAAGTTGGAAGTCTCTCTCAGCAGCTCTTTCTTCTCTCTCTGCTAGGAGCCGCTTCTCTTCTCTCTCGGTAGCTCGCTGGTCCCTCTCAATAGCTTGTTGTTGTAGAACATACTGACCAAGCTCAGCACCCTCAAGACCCAAAGCATCGGCCTGAGCCTTAAAAACATCAAAGCTAGACATAGCGTGAAATCACAATGTAAATAGATCAAACACTCAAGATATAACCAGACAACCCAACAATAAGAGCAATAAGGACCCAGAGAGAAAAAGATAAGTGAAAGGATAGAAAACCCAAAACAATAAGTGTGGAAGAAACAATGGTAACAAAACAGCCCTGAAAAAGGGCACAAGACAACAGTCAACACAACACTAGGAGTGCTTGTGTAGAACAAAAGTAGTTTCCAACAACACGATTGAAAACAAAAGGGTTACCATCAACAAACCCTACCGCAGGCATACAGGAGCCACAGAAGAACGGTAGAGGATGAACACTTGCTTCCGGGCCGCAGACAGCAAGTGGCGCGCATGGGCGACTTCATAGACCCTTCCAAATAGCAGTTGACCCAATCCTGGCGAGGTCGCCACGTGTCAAGGGTTCCAAGATGGGTGCTGCTATCGGAAGGTAAAACAAACATGAGAGAATGGTTAAGACACCATTTACTATTCCAATAACCAATAACCACCAAACAGCCTCACAAATAACAGAACCTTCTGCAGGAAGGTTGCAGCACTCTGGACTCAGCAGCGACACTCAGCTCGGCTTCCATCCGTCTTGCGTCCCTTCGTCTCGTGTGGCGAGGGCGGGGCAGCACAGCTCCGCCCTTGTAGGTGGCGTTGAAGTGGTAGGCGAAAGAGGCGCAGGAGGAGAAGGGGCGTCAGGTGCACAGCAGTGACGGGAGTCGGAGCGTGGTAAGGAGAGGGTAGCAGCACTCAGGACCAGCCCACGGCTCTGAGGTAACCACGGTGAGAGCAGAGCCAGCCAGCGTAGGAGGAAGTGAGCAGGACGAGGCTCAGCTTCTGTCTGCCGAGGAAGGCGAGCTGCAGGAGCCACGTCAACTCCTACTGACGCTCGAGAAGCCGCGGTGGCCGCTTGAGAAGCTTCGGTGGGTTGCTCAGATGAAGCGCCGAGCAACTGGGTTAATAACGAGCGCCGACGGTCGAGTGTCGGATAGGTGAAGGTCGTTGGCCTCGTTCAGGTGGTAGTTGCCCTCACACCTCCAATTGACAATGCCAGCTTAGTCCTTCCTGAAATCAACATAACATCTCCACTCGTATTGCGAATAACCTTATTTGTTGGAGCAATGTGTTTATTATCTCTAAGGTTGTTTACGTCACGCGATATGAGAGATACCCCTGCCCCCCTGTCCATCAAAGCTAATGTACCCTTATTTTCAATGTATACCTCAATAGAAACATTCCCCGTGTCACTGTTTACTGCTGTGATAACTACCGACTCATGGCATTGCGTTGGTAATAAAATGGCGTTTTTTTTGTGCTGGATTTGTGGTGTACCTACGTGTGTTGCTCATACATTCTTTGTATGTGTTTCCTTGTACCCAGCAGGTGAAACAAATCACCGTGGGCCGCGCCCTTGGTGGTAACCTCACAGTACACTGGCTTGCATAGTGACCCCACTTATGGCATCTAAAACACTCTATCGTTCTGCAATTTTGAATAGTGTGGTTATTTCGTCCACACCTCTGACAATATATATTTCTGTTATTTGGAGGGTGATACACCCAGTGATCTGGAGTAACATCATTAGCTGTCACTGCGTTTACGGGAACAACTCTGTTTTCCTTCCTTATCACAGCGTCGTAGAGCTGAAGGCTTCGGTGTGATGCTACGAATTTGAGAACCTTCTTATATACTGACAGAGGCTTTTTCATATCTGCCTCTGCAAGGATACAAGAAAAGTCTTTAGGCAAGGCATTCACAATGATGGAGACAAATATATCATCTTTACGTGTGGGTTTCATAGTTTCTAATTTTGCAACTATCCCTTCTACTCTTATGTACAATTCAGTTATTGTTTCTTTGGGCTGACGAGTCACAGATGATAATTCACTGATCAGGCTTGGAAGTTATTTATCCTCCGGATAAATCTCAAGGAACTGTTTTTTCACATCATCCCAATCATTTTGATGTTGTGTTGCACAGTGTGACATATGGGTATATGCACTGTCTAATGCATATTGTTTAGCCAACTCTATTCTCCCTTCGTCTGTCGAATTTTTCTTGGTGCGATTTTCTAAATCCTTTATCCATGCATGAGTGCTAGTGCTACATTTTACATTAGCCACCATCTGACTTCTTTCTTTCCCTCCACAAAAGTACGGGAAGCCAATCACCTTTGAAAAATTATTTTTAGCATTATTGGTAATCGCCTCAGCAATTTGACCACCACTGATGCACGGTTGGTCGTTGGGAGACAGCAGAGAAGTGGGGAGTGACTGCGCCATTTCTTGCGGTGTTGGGTGATCCCTGACTTACTTTACTGTAAACAAATAAGCCTCAATATGTGTGTTATTAAAAGCTGGGCAATTCAAGTAATTCACCATGTAACATAAGACAAATATTTTCAATGTTCAGTCTGCAACGTTAACTAATGTCCACATGACCTCCACTGCAACTGAATCTCAAAATTCTTATCTCTCAAAAATATGATACTTTTGCAATGATTGCAATTGCAATAGTATCCCACCGCTGCCACCAGTTTCGTGTCCTCTTGCACTCTCTTGCAAGTTGCAATAACATGATTGTGAGAGATAATCAATAATAACCTTAAGGCAATATATTATACACTGCTAAATTTTCTATATTTAATCAGATCAAAACTACGTACGCAATACTCATCAGTAATTACTTCAGCAAATAGCAAATTATCCTTCCATATACATGACACCGTTCTCAAGAGTTTCTCATCCAAATCCAAGCATCAAAATTCAAAGTCAAAATCACTCAACATATTTCAAGTCCAAATCACACAACATAACATATCAAATCAACACAAATCTTAAATCTAAACATCCTACAAATATAACATCCTAAAATATTATTTCCTCCTCTACTCCATGAAGTGATAATTAACTAAGACTGCATCACCAACTGTTTAAGCTTCACTTACTAATACAAGAGTAATCTTCTCCATGTCGCCTCTGACGCCTCTCCAGTCAGGAGCCTGCAACTTTCTCCCTTCAGCTCTCTTTTCTTGACTCCCAAAAAGCCTTTTTCTCCCTGTTACATCTTATTTTATACTCCTAGATTGTTAGTTTCCATATTTTCCAAGCAGAAATGCACACCTCACCTAAGTCACACCCCACAGGTGTGGCAATGTACTTTTTAAACTAATCCCTAGTAATACACATGTTATTTTCCAACCCTCTAGGCGCCACATGGCAATGCATCTTGACCCAATCCACAGTACCACAAGTCACTCAGACACACCCTTAGGCATGGGCAATTATATCTTGACCCAATCCACAGTAATACAAGGTAACCATACACACCCTTTAGGCGTGGCAAGGTATATTTTGACCCAATCCCCAAAAATACATTCTACATAGACACTATATTTCACCCAATCCTGGTATCTGAGGTAAGGTATGGCACTAGCCAAAGTGTCCTCTTGCTTGCAGTGACCTTCGTTTCCACAGGTCAGGACCATGTGTGCCTCCACTGAATTCCTTTCAACCGCCACCCCATATGTTTCTGTCAACTCCCTCATTTCTATGTTTACATGTTACGTTTGAGTCTGGTTATGGGTAGACCTTTGGGCAGACTGTCAATTTGTTACACTCAAGCCCCTGCCAAAAAATCCTACTACATGGTACAATGTTTTTCTACTTCTCTCCTTCTATTCTCTTTTCTTTTTTCTTCCCTCTTATTTCTTCTTTCTTCGTTGACTGCGTCAGGTTACCACAAGTTGCACAGACTATGTGATGGCCAGTTGATAAATGGCCATTGCTAGCTCAGACAACCTTTGTAGGAAAAGCTCAGGCAGCGTATCTGGTGCTGGAGATTGAGGCGAGGCAAGACTACGAGCAGGTGAAGGAGATAATTTTGAGGGCTTTTCAGGTGACCCCGGAATATTATGAAAGCCGCTTCAGGAATGAAAAGAAACTACCAGGGAAAAGATTTGCAGAATATGTGCACGCACTGAAGAGGAATCTTCAAAAGTGGTGACGTGCCCTTGGCCTAGAAACGGTTGGGCAATGCATGGAGATAATATAGTTGGAACAATTCTTGGAAGGAGTGGCACCAGAGATTAGGATGTATCTGTGTGAGAGGAGGGTAAAAAATGTCGAAGAGGCAGCCAACATGGCCGAGGATTTTGTGCTAGTGGCAAAGTCAGGAAATGAACCTGTAGCGAAGCCAGGGTGTGAGTTGAATCGAGCAAGGCAAGGTGAGGTGGTCAGTTGGAGCTCCTATAGGACACAACGTTGCTTGAGGTGTGGTAGACCAGACCACAAGGCCTGGCAATGTATGTCTTTCCACAGTACAAGGTATGAGGAAAGCCCATTCAGAGGGAGAGAAAAAATGTTACATCTGTGGGCAAACAAACCACCTTTCATTTTATTGCCCACAGAAAGGAAACCCACGCAGCTGGTCAGGATGGGGAAATAAAGGGAGCGCGAAGAACGCATGTGCAGTGAGAGACTTGCCTGAGAGAGGATTCTATGAAGACAAATACAAGCAGTACATCATGTAAGGACCGGGTGCCGATCAAACTGTTGAGGGACACAGGCGCTGCTCGTTCGCTTATGAGGAGCCTCATCTCGAACATAGGCAAGGTAGCAAAGGGGAATGAGTTATTGAGAGGAGTGGGAAGCATAATGAACGCTCCTTTAGTGGAGGTGACAGGAAGAAAATAACAGTGGGGCTGATAGACAGACGATCCGATTGAGGGGGTGGATATCTTGTTAGGTAACAATGTGGGAGCACGCATGCAGGCGGTAGACACATTCAGAAAGACAGATGATGAGAATCCCACCCAAGGTAAGTGTCTTTTAACACAGGAAACAAAGTGAAGCGGGAAGAGGTTGCAGGAGACGCGGATGAGGAGCAAGGAGAAGTAGCAGTGGTAACCAGATCCATGGCGAGGCGCCAGACGCAGGAGCAGCAAGAGACATCTCTTGAAGAAGGGATAGGGGAGCTTTTTACTATCCCACAGATGGACGAGCCGCAGGACGTGATGGAGGATACCGCAGAGGGACCGGCAGCAGGAGGCAGAGGGGATGATGGTGACAGGGCGCAGCTGGCTGCGGGTCCAGGGAGAGATGACGTAGCCAAGCAGAGTGGGGAGAGCAGGAGCAAGAAGGGTTGGCCCGGCCAGGAGAGGTTGGATGCCAGGAGTACCTCAGCCCAAGGCGGGAGCGGTGAGCGGGTGCTGTTGCTCGCAACCCACCAACAACTGGTGCAGGTGCAGAGGGAGGATCCAGAGCTGAAAACGCTCCTGCAGGAGGCTCTGAAGAAGGAGGAAGCTGCTAGCGAATTATCCTGTTACTACCACGAGGACAGATTGTTGAAGAGAAAATGGAGGAGTCCCAAGGCTCCTTGTGAGGAGCACCAAACTTATCACCAGATCGTGCTGCCACAGAAATACCGAGAAGAGGTGATAAGGATAGCACACGAGGAAACCGCAGCACACTTGGGAGCCTAAAAGACAGGTGAAAGTTTGCTTACCTACTTTTTCTGGCCTTGAATTAATCAGGATGTTGCTAAGTTAGTTAGGGAGTGCCACATTTGTTAGAGTTGTAGGAATCAAGCTCCAGTCAGAGCGCCCTTACATCCCATTCCTGTAGTGGGGGAAGCCTTTCAGAAAGTTGTTGTGGACATTGTAGGGTCATTGCCACGTACTGCCAGGGGTAATGAATACATGTTAACATTAATGCATACTGCAACACAATATGCGGACGCAGTCCCCATGTCGAGCTGCATGTCTAAGACATTAATACCTAAGCTTATGGACATCTTCAGCAAGTTCGGTTTTCTGAAAGAGGTGCAGACTGATCAAGGGAGTAATTTCATCGGCAAATTTGTTCAACAGGCTCTAGGCAAGATGGGCATCACCCATATTGCCTCCACAGCATACCACCCTCAGAGTCAAGGATGTTTAGAGAGGTTTCATAAAACACTGAAGGGGATACTAACCAAATTTTGCCTGCAAAATCAAAGGGATTGGGATGAAGGAGTGCATGTTGCATTATATGCAGTTCGCACCACTAAGCATGAAGGGCTCCGGTACTCACCTTTCGAGTTGATGTTTGGAAGGAGACCCAGAGAGAATTTGAGGATTCTTTATGAGGGATGGGAGGAAGAGATGGAGCCTGAGCCACTTGCTGACTTTGTTGCTAAGCTGAAGGATAGGATGAGGTGTGCACACAAGTTAGCTTGGGAAAATTTGCACAATGCACAAGACAAGATGAAAAGACAGTATGATAAAAAGAGTAAGTTGAGAGAATTTAAGGTGGGAGACTTGGTAATGTTATTTGATTCAATATATAAGACATTGCAAGCTAGATATAGTGGTCCATGTGTTGTTTTACAAAGGTTGGGGCCAGTTAACTACCTGATATCCACTTCCAACAGAAAGAAGTCTACTAGGAGTGTCCATGTCAACCTCCTAAGAAAATATGAGGGAAAAGTAGCGGCCATGGAAGCCATCGGAGTCGACGCAGAGAAGATGCCTGACCAGACAGTAAAGGGTGCGGGAACGGACGACTTTTCTCATGAGAGAGGTGACCACCGCCTTGCTAACTCACTAGCCCTAGAGAAAGTGAGTGAGAGGCTGAGTCACCTCGGGGCAGAACAGAGAGATGAGTTGGTTCACATACTGCAGGAGTTTCCCCAGATCCTGCAAGACACACCAACCCGTACACATCTCACTCAGCATGACGTCGCTCTGTTGGAAGGAGCCAAGCCAGTGAAGCAATACCCTTACCGCTTGTCGCCGAAGAAGAGAGAACTGATGAGGCAGGAAGTCAAATACCTGCTCGATAATGGCCTGGCACGACCCAGCTGTAGTCCATGGGCAGCGCCATGTCTCTTGGTGCCGAAGGGAGACAGATCTGTGAGGTTGTGTACGGGCTACATGAAGCTGAATATAGCAACAGTGACTGACTCATTCCCGATGCTGAGGAATGACGACCTGATTGATGAGGTGAGCAGCGCAGAGTTTTTGACCAAGATTGATCTGCTCAAAGGCTTCCGCTGACTGACAGAGCGAGGGAGGCCTCTGCATTCGTCACTCCTGATGGCCTGTATGAATACATGGTCATGCCCTTTGGAATGAAGAACTCTGGAAGCACGTTTCAGAGACTAGCAAGTGGCCTAGTGAATGGTCGACGACGTAGTGGTCTTCTCAGAGAGTTGGGAGGAGCATGTGAAGAGATTGAGGGCCCTGTTCATGAGGCTGGCCGAGACTAATCTCACCATCAACTTGTCCAAGTGTGACTTCGCTGGTTCTACTGTCTCATACCTTGGACATCGTGTTGGTAAAGGCGGGATCAGGCCTCTGGAAACCAAGATAAAGGATATCATAAATTTTGAGGCTCCAACAACTAGGAGAGGGCTCAGGAAGTTTCTGGGTCTAAATGGATTTTACAGGAGGTTCTGCAAGAACTTTGCTGAGGTGGCAGCCTCGTTAACAGACATTCTCAGTGAGAAAAGGTCGTTCAAGTGGTCAGTAGCTTGTGAGAAAGCTTTTACAGAGCTGAAGGCACTTCTCGTCTCGACTCCAATACTGCGAGTGCCAGATTTTAAACAGCCATTTGTGATCTGTGTTGACGCGAGTGATGTAGGTATTGGTTCTGTGTTAGGTCAAGAAGTGGATGGTATTTTGATGCCAGTGGCATACATGTCAAGGAAATTGTTGAAGCACCAAAGAAAATATAGTGCCATAGAAAAGGAAGCCTTGGCAGTAATGAAAAGCCTAGAAAAATTTGAGGTGTACTTAGGAAACAAAGTAGTGGTGTATAGTGATCATAATCCATTGAAATTCGTGGATACAATGAAAACTAAGAACACACGATTGGTGAGATGGGCAGTGATGTTGCAAGACAAGAATATAGAGATAAGGCACATCCCTGGAAAGATGAACACAGTGGCGGATGCCTTATCATGGCCAAATTAATGTACCGCAGCTGGAGAGAAAAAGGAAGTCATGTGCTTCACACATACCTCCCTTTTTCACTCTTGGGCGGGGGGTAATGTAACGGTAAGGATAGTACGTTAAGGAGAGCCAAGGTGGATCGGGTGTGCGTGGGTGGCTCTGTAGGCCTAAGAAGGAAAATTGCCGTATTGAGCGCCTAATTAAAATAAGAGGAAGAACTTTATGAGTAGGGATTTTAGAGTGGAGTGCATGGTACAAATATTAGAGTTAGCATTAAGTGTGCTACAACATTGTATAAGAAGGAATTGAGTAAGGGAAACACAAAGTATTTAGCATTGTATAAATTGGCACCCGGGGTGGGAAAGGACGCGACCTGAGGTTGCAGGGAATGGCACTCTCTCTTCGGGCACTGGTGGGGTGTGAACGCGTCACGGTGAGCGAGGGTGATGCCAGTAGATTGAGGTGGACATACGTCTCTGATCAGGTGGGTAATGTGATCAGGGGAATTTCGTGGTGGTATAAAGTGAGTGGAGAATTTTAAAATGTGGAGTTGAGTGATGGAATTAGGTGGGGAGAGAGTGATGGTGGTCTCTCGTGTTTCTCAATTGTTTGTTCAGAGTCCCGCGTCACTTTCATTGTCTTTATTCTAATGTACTTTACTATATTTGAAATATATGTAAAATTGACTTGGAACAGAGTTTTCCTTCAATGAAAATCCTGGCCTGCATTGTTTTACAGTGTGTGTATGTGTGTGTGTGTGTGCGTGTGTGTGTAATTCATCATGGTCGTCTGTTGGTCACCCAGCCAGCCATTAAGGAACCAGCTCAGAGCTCATAAACCTATCCTCAGGTAGGACTGAAACCACAACACACTCCACACACTTGAAAAGCGAGACCACAACCCCTCGAGTTACATCCCGTACCTACTTGCTGCTAGGGTAACAGGGGCTACACATTAATAGGCTTGCCCATTTGCCTCGTCGCACACAGGACTTGAACCCGAGCCTTCTCTGTTGTGAGCCGAGTGTGCTAACCACTACACTACGCCGTGTGTGTGTGTGTGTGTGTGTGTGTGTGTGTAATTCACCTCAGTCGCATGCTGGTCACCCAGCCAGTCTTCCCCATTACAGAGCAAGCTCAGAGCTCATAGACCGATCTTCGTGTAGGACTGAGACCACAACACACTCCACACATCCGGAAAGCGAGGCCACAATCCCTCGAGTTACATCCCGTACCTATTTACTGCTAGGTGAACAGGGGCCACACATTAAGAGACTTGCCCATTTGCCTCACCGGGACTCGAACCCAGCCCTTTCGATTGTGTGTGTGTGTGTATTTTACCTATTTGTGTATTACAGGGCCCGAGCTAAGCTCTCTGTGTCCTGTCTCCTTGTCCATTCCTGTCATATCTCTCTTTCATCTGATTGACACACACCGCGTCAACGACATCACTGCTCAGTTTATTCCACTTATCAATGCTACGATGCGGGTAACTGTATTTTCTCACGTCATTTAGACAGATGTCTTTTATTAGCTTTTTTCCATGTCCTCGGAGATGATTACTTGTGGTCACCTTTATCAACTCTCTGTCCAGTATGTCAATCTTGTTCACCAATTTATACATAGTTATCATGTCTCCTCTTGTTCTTCTCTCTTCTAATGTGGTCAGCCCCAGCTTCCTCAGTCTTTCCTCATAGTCTAACTCCTGAGTCCTGGTACCATCCTTGTTGCCAGCCTCTGTACCCTTTCTACCTTCTTCACATTTTTCTTCATATGCGGTGACCAGACACAAGCTGCATATTCTAACTGGGGTCTTATTAAGGTACATAATATCTTCTTCATCATTCCTTCATCTAGGTAGTGGAATGCAAGGCCAATATTTTGAAGCATGTTATATGTTTTCCCAAAAATCTTGTTAATGTGTTTCTCCGGTGACAAAGTGTTTTGCACGGTTACTCCTAAGTCTTTCTCCTCATTGGTCTCTTTAATTTTCTCATCACCCAGCCTGTAATCCCTGTTTGGTCTGTATCTACTTCTTCCCATTTTCATAACATGGGTCTTGTCTATATTAAATTCCATCTGCCACTCCTTACTCCACTCATATATTTTATCAAGATCTTCCTGTAACTTGTTACAATCTTCCACATTCTTTACTCTCCTCATAATTTTAGTATCGTCCGCAAACATGTTCATGTAACTGTCAATTCCTACTGGCATATCATTAACATAAATCAAAAACATGATGGGACCAAGCACTGACCCTTGTGGAACTCCACTGGTTACCTTCTTCCACTCGGACTTCCTTCCTCTCACCACTGTTCTCATTTCTCTTCCCATTAAGTAATTTTCCATCCATTTTGCTAGTTTATCATTTACTCCTCCAATCATCTTTAGTTTCCACATCAGTCTATTGTGTGGTACTTTATCAAAGGCCTTTCTCAAGTCCAGGTAGATAGCATCCACCCATCCCTCTCTATGTTGTAGTATGTCAGTCACTCTTGAATAAAAACATAATAAATTGGATACACGATCTTCCTTTTCTGAAACCAAACTGTCTTTCACTCAGAATGTTTTCACTTTCTAGATACTCACTCCACTTAGCTTTAATTACTTCTTCACATACCTTGCACAATATACTAGTCAACGATATTGGTCTATAATTTAGCGGTTCCATTCTACTACCATTCTTATATATAGGCACAATGTCAGCTCTTTTCCACTCTTTCGGGACTATTCCTGTTCGTATGGAGGTTTCCACAATATCAAATATGGGGTTCAACAATTGATCCTTACATTCATTTAGCAACCTCCCAGATATGCCATCAGGCCCCATTGATTTATTAATATCCAGATTGCTTATAATTTTCCTTACATCTTCCTTAGTAACCATGATGTCCTGCATTTGCTTTATTTCCATAAAATGCTCCTCCTTTGTAAACACTGCAAAAGTTGTCGTTCAATATTTCAGCTATATCTCCAGCATCCTCCCCATTTTTTACCTTTACTATTGCCTCCCTTATATTTAGTTTTCCATTTATGAATTTGTAAAACATTTTTGGGTCACTATCACAGTTTTTCACCACCCTCTGTTCATATTCCTTCTGTGCTGTTATCTTTACTTCAACATATCTATTCCTTGCTGTTTTGTAAACTTCTCTTGATAATACATCACTGTTTTTCTTAAGTTTCTTCCATGCCTTTTCTTTGTTCTTTTTTGCTTCTTCACAATTTCTATTAAACCACTGTTTATTATTTAAAGTCCTCTTTCTGTAATATGGCACAAACTTTTTCACAGCAGAGTTATACAAATCCATAAATTTATCGTATTTCAATTGCATATCCCTTTCCTGGTATACCACGGACCAGTCAATTTCATTAAACCTTATATGGTTATAATTTGCCGTAATATAATTTAATTTTTCCTCCCTGCGTTCCACAATCTTATTCGTGCTTAATTCCGTATCCAGCTCAAAGCTTAGGACATCATGATCGCTTCTCCCCAAGGGACATTTATGTTCAATTTCCTCTTTTAGAGAGATTCCCCTGGTAAATACCAAATCCAACCTTGCTGCAACATCTTGTCCCCTGCACCTTGTTGGTGATCTCACCCACTGTGTCATCAAGTTATTTGTTGCTACCTTTAACAATTCCTCTGCCCACTCACCACCGTTCACCACTTTGTAGTCTTCCCACACTATTTCTTTGCAATTAAAGTTTCCAACTATCATCAATCTATCCTTTCTGATGAGTTCTTGCTTCATTCTGTCTAGAGTATTTCTCATCACCATTTGGTACTGTTCATATTCCCAAACACTGGTTCTGGGTGGTATGTATACTGTTATAATATTAATGTCCCTCTTGCCATCTGTTATAAGCATACTTATCACTTCCTCATTTCTCTTACTATAGTTCACCTCCTTCACTATCAGATCTTCCTTAGTAAGAACCATTATACCACCACCTCCTTTATTTTTTCTATCATTTCTCCATACTTTGTAGTGTTTTACAACAAACCAGTCTAGCTTTATTTCGGGCCTTAGCTTTGTTTCCACTACACACATTATGTCCAGTTCGTTATTTCTTAGGTAATCCATACATTCTAGCCTCTTAGACAGAAATCCATCTATGTTCGTGTAAGTCACTTTTATTCCATTCCTAGTCTCATTCTTCCATGTAATGCCTATTCCGTCTGTTTTATCCACCACTTCTTTAGCCTCCCATTTCTCATCCTCCAAAAAAACTTGGTCTTTTCCTCCTCTGTTCTTTCGTCATTCCTCTCTTTCACTTCAGTTACAAGCTCTTTCATTTTCATTCGCTCATCCTGTGACATATTTCTTCTTATGTAAATTGTTTTGGTTTCCTCAGAGTCCTTAAGTTTCCAAGCCCTCCTCAACAAGGCCTCAGCTGCCACCTGAGACTTTAATTTCAATTTTAATGGTCTATTCTTGCCTTCCTCAAAAGCTCCCAATCTCACACTTTCTTGTGTGTGTGTGTGTGTGTGTGTGTGTGTGTGTGTGTGTGTATGTATTTACCTAGTTGTATTTACCTAGTTGTAGTTTTCCTGGGCTTTATGCTCGTTCCCCTCTCCATATCTACACTTATCCAATCTTACTTTAAAAGTGTGCACACTCTTTGCAGACACTACTTCTTCATCTAAACTGTTCCACGTCTCAATACATCTCTGGAAACTATATTTTTAATATCTCTCAGACATCTTCCTTTCTCAGCTTTTTACTATCGATCTTGTACTTTGTCATATTCTTCTCTCAAGATCAGTTTCTCATTATCCACTTGGTCCATTCTGGTGATCAATTTATAGACTTGTATCAGGTCTCCTCTCTCCTTCTTTGTTCCAAGGTGGGTAGATCCATAGCCTTTAGTCTCTCCTCATATGTCATCCCTTCAAGTTCTGGGACCATTTTGTAGCCATTTTTGTAGCCTCTCCAATTTTCTTATGTGTTTCTTTTTATGATCCACACTACTCCTGCATATTCCAATCTAGGTCTTATTATAGTATTTATCAATTTCTTCATCATTTCTTTGTCCATGTAGTGAAATGCTACTCCAATATTCCTCAGCAAATTATATGTTTCTCTAAAAATTCTATCAATATGGCTTACTGGTTGATTGTTTTCTTCCATCGTCACTTCTAAGTCCTTTTCCTTTTTGACTTTCTCCAGTTCTACACCATCTCCCATCTTATAGATTCCCACAGGTCGTCTTTCACTCTTTCCCATTTCCATGTGTGTGTGTGTGTGTGTGTGTGTGTGTGTGTGTGTGTGTGTGTGTGTGTGTGTGTGTGTGTGTGTGTATTTACCTAATTGTATTTACCTAATTGTAACATACGGGAAAAGAGCTATGCTCGTGTTGTCCCGTCTCCATATCTATTAATGTCCAGCTTTTTCTTAAAATCATGAATATTCCTTGCGTTGACCACTTCCACGTCTAAACTATTCCATGCTTCCACCCTTCTATGAGGAAGCTATATTTTTCACATCTCTCCTATAAGTGGCCATTTTAGTTTTTCCCATGCCCTCTCGACATTCTTCCATTCCACATACACAGATCTTCCCTATCCATTTTTCCATGCCAATCATCACTCTGTATATTGCTATCAGGTCTCCCCTTTCTCTTCTGTTTTCCAGGGTTGGAAGTTGCATTCTTTTCAGTCTGTCTTCATAAGTCAAATCTCTTAAGTCAGGCACCATTTTGTTGCAGCCCTCTGTACTTTCTCTAGTTTCCTTATGTGTTTCTTTAAGTTCGAGCCCACTGTATTGTTGCATATTCAAGCCTCGGTCTTATCATTGCAGTAATTATTTTCTTCATCATTTCTTCATCTAGATATACGAACGCCACTCTTATGTTCCTCAATAAGTTCAATACTTCTCCAATTATTTTGTTTATATGTCTCTCTGGCGATAGGTCATTGGTAATTGTCACCCCAAGGTCTTTTTCTTCATGACTGGTTTTATGTCTTCATTTCCTATCTTGTACATACTCCTGATTCTTCTTTCACTCTTGCCAAACTCTATTTTCTTGCATTTTGTCGTGTTGAACTCCATTTGCCATGTACAGCTCCATTTCCATATTCTGTCCAAGTCTTCCTGGAGTAGTTCGCAATCTTTGTCACATCTCACTTTTCTTAACAATTTTGCATCGTCTGCAAATAGGCTCACATAACTGGACACCCCATCCACCATGTCATTTATGTAGACTGCGAACATTACTGGTGCCAACACTGATCCCTGTGGAACTCCACTCTCCACCAATCCCCATTCTGATGGTCTGTCCTTAATTATTGTTCTCATTTCTCTTCCTACCAAAAGTCTTCCATCCATTTTAGTAAACTGCCATGCACTCCTCCTACCATTTCAAGTTTCCAGATCAGTCTCTGGTGTGGTACCTTATCAAAGGCCTTTTTTAAATCCAGATATATTCCATCAGCCCAACCATCTCTTTCCTGTATTACATCTATCACCCTCGAATAGTAACATATCAGGTTTGTCGTGCATGAACGCCCTTTCCTAAAACCAAATTGACACTCACAAAGTATGTCATTTTCTCCAAGAAGTCTGTCCATCTAGTCTTCACCACCCTCTCACACATCTTAGCTACCACACTTGTAAGTGACACTGGTCTATAGTTCAATGGGTCTCTCTTGTTACCTGATTTATAGATTGGGACAATGTTAGCTCTTTTCCAGTCTTGGGGCACTACGCCTTCCCTTAATGAGGCATCAATTACTTCACAAACTTTTTCTGCCAATTGCTCCTGCATTCTCTTAAAATCCATCCTGATACCCCATCAGGTCCCACAGCTTTTCTCACTTCTAAACTCCCCATCATGTTCTTGATCTCCTCCACCGTTACTTGAAACTCCTTCATAATCCCTTTCTGTTCCATTACCAGTGGTTTGTCAAAAGCAGTCTCCTTTGTGAATACCTTCCGAAAGCATCCATTCATAGCCTCTGCCATTTCCTGGGATCTTCACTGTATACTCCATTTACTTCTAAACTTTCAATACTTTCTCTATTTTTGATGTTGTTGTTCACATGTCTGTAAAAGCCTTGGTTGGTCTTTACATTTATCAATTATATGTGTGTGTGTGTGTGTGTGTGTGTGTATTTACCTAATTGTATTTACCTAATTGTAACATACGGAAAAGAGCTATGCTCGTGTTGTCCCGTCTCCATATCTATTAATGTCCAGCTTTTCTTAAAATCATGAATATTCCTTGCGTTGACCACTTCCACGTCTAAACTATTCCATGCTTCCACCCTTCTATGAGGAAGCTATATTTTTCACATCTCTCCTATAAGTGGCCATTTTAGTTTTTCCCATGCCCTCTCGACATTCTTTCATTCCACATACACAGATCTTCCCTATCCATTTTTCCATGCCAATCATCACTCTGTATATTGCTATCAGGTCTCCCTTTCTCTTCTGTTTTCCAGGGTCGGAAGTTGCATTCTTTTCAGTCTGTCTTCATAAGTCAAATCTCTTAAGTCAGGCACCATTTTGTTGCAGCCCTCTGTACTTTCTCTAGTTTCCTTATGTGTTTCTTTAAGTTCGGAGCCCACTGTATTGTTGCATATTCAAGCCTCGGTCTTATCATTGCAGTAATTATTTTCTTCATCATTTCTTCATCTAAATATACGAACGCCACTCTTATGTTCCTCAATAAGTTCAATACTTCTCCAATTATTTTGTTTATATGTCTCTCTGGCGATAGGTCATTGGTAATTGTCACCCCAAGGTCTTTTTCTTCATGACTGGTTTTATGTCTTCATTTCCTATCTTGTACATACTCCTGATTCTTCTTTCACTCTTGCCAAACTCTATTTTCTTGCATTTTGTCGTGTTGAACTCCATTTGCCATGTACAGCTCCATTTCCATATTCTGTCCAAGTCTTCCTGGAGTAGTTCGCAATCTTTGTCACATCTCACTTTTCTTAACAATTTTGCATCGTCTGCAAATAGGCTCACATAACTGGACACCCCATCCACCATGTCATTTATGTAGACCGCGAACATTACTGGTGCCAACACTGATCCCTGTGGAACTCCACTCTCCACCAAGCCCCATTCTGATGGTCTGTCCTTAATTATTGTTCTCATTTCTCTTCCTACCAAAAAGTCTTCCATCCATTTTAGTAAACTGCCATGCACTCCTCCTACCATTTCAAGTTTCCAGATCAGTCTCCGGTGTGGTACCTTATCAAAGGCCTTTTTTAAATCCAGATATATTCCATCAGCCCAACCATCTCTTTCCTGTATTACATCTATCACCCTCGAATAGTAACATATCAGGTTTGTCGTGCATGAACGCCCTTTTCTAAAACCAAATGTGTGTGTGTGTGTGTGTGTGTGTGTGTGTGTGTGTGTGTGTGTGTGTGTGTAGGGCAAAAACACCAATTTTAAAGGGAAAAAATCCATGAATAACTGTCATAAATGTTAGAAAATTCTATTCTTACAACAGAATCATATTTATGGAGACATACGTAAGTAAATGCCACAAATGTAACTCATGTACTTTATATTTCTACCTGGAATCATGCCAAGTCTGTTCTTCAACTTGCCAAACAGTTTTTCATAAATAGAAAATGGCAAAATAATTTGAATTCCAACTCCCCTCGAGACCTCTGGCATCTGGACAGAAACATCTCCAATAACTTTACTTCTTCATGTTTCCCTCCTTTATTTCATCCTGATGGTACAACTGCCATCACATCTGTCTCTAAAGCTGAACTCTTCTTTCAAGCCTTTGCTAATAACTCCACCTTACATGATTCTAGACTTATCCCCTCCCTCTCCTTCTCCCTCTGACTATTTCATGCGTTCAATTAAAACTTTTCGTAATGATGTTTTTCATGCCCTCGCTGGCCTAAACCTTCGGAAGGCTGTTGGAGCTGATGGGGTCCTTACTATTCTTCTCAAGAACTGTGCTTCCGTGCTTGCACCTTGCCTGGCTAAACTCTTTCAACTCTGTCTATCAACTTCTACCTTTCCTTCATGCTGGAAGATTGCCTACATTCAGCCTGTTCCTAAAAAGGGTGACCATTCTAATCTCTCAAACTGCAGCCTTTTAGTTTTGATTTCTTGCTTGTCTAAAGTTTTTTAATCTATCCTGAATAGGAAGATTCTCAAACATCTTTCACTTCACAAACTTCTCTCTGATCGCCAGTATGGCTTTCGTCAAGGCCACTCTATTAATGATCTTCTGGCATTCGTTACTGAGTCTTGACATCCTCTTAAGAGATTTCGGTGACACTTTTGCTGTCGCGTTAGACATATCAAAAGGTTTTGATAGAGTCTGGCACAAAGCTTTGATTTAAAAACTGCCCTCCTATGGTTTTTATCCTTCTCTCTGCAACTTTATCTCAAGTTTCTTTTCCGACAGTTCTATTACTGCTGTGGTAGACGGCCACTGTTCTTCTAAATCTATTAGCAGTGGTGTTCCTCAGGGTTCTGTCCTGCCACCCACTCTCTTTCTATTATTCATTCATGATCTTAACCAAACTTCTTGCCCTATCCACTCCTATGCTAATGATACCACCCTACACTTTTCCACGTCTTTTCAGAGACGACCAACCCTTCAGGAAGTCAACAGATCATGCAGGGACACCACAAAACGCCTGACTTCTGATCTTTCTAAGATTTCTAATTGGCGCAGAAAAAACTTATCAGTGTTCAATGCCTTAAAAACTCAATTCCTCCATCTATCAATTCGACTCAACCTTCCAGACAACTATCTCCTCTTCTTCAATGACACTCAGCTGTACCCATCTTCCACACTGAACATCTGTCCTTTACTCATAATCTAGACTAGAAACTTCACTTCTCATCTCTTGCTAAAACAGCTTCCATGAAGTTAGATGTTCTGAGGCGTCTCCTCCAATTTTCTCATCCTCCAACTGCTAACTCTGTACAAGGGCCTTATCCGTCCTTGTATGGAGTAGCTACTCTTCGCATGTTTTGGGGGCTCCACTCACACAGTTTTGTTAGACAGGGTGGAATCAAAAGCTTTTCGTCTCATCAATTAACTCCTCTCCTCTGACTGACTGTCTTCAACCTCTTTCTCACCGCTGAAATGTTGCATCTCTTTCTATCTTTTATCGCTATTTTCATGTTAACTGCTCTACTGATCTTGCTAACTGCATATCTCCTCTTTCCCTGCGGCCTCGCTGCACAAGGCTTTCCTCTTCCTCTCACCCTTATTCTGTCCAGCTCTCAAATACAAGAGTTCACTAGTACTCTCAATCATTCATACCTTTCTCTGGTAAACTTTGGAACTCCCTACCTACTTCTGTAGTTCCATCTTCCTACTACTTGACTTCTTTTATGAGAGAGGTTTCAAGACATTTGTCCATGACTTTTGGCTAACTCTTATTTGACCTTGGCCAGTTATCCCTCTTGCATAAAAAAAAAAAAAAAAATCTCAAGCAGGAAAATGATCAGAGATGGGTGCGATTAAAAGAAAAATAAGTCCGATTAGCTATTACCGATTCGGTAGCTCGTCAAGTCCGATTCCATTATTCGATTCGGATGCCAAAAAAATCTAAATCCGATTAGCGATTGTCCGATTCTCCGACTCGGTTACATTATTCAAATTTTTTAATCGGACTTCCGAATCACACCACTCACCTTTTGTAAATAATGTTATAATTATGAATATTTTTCACTGCATTCCCATCTGAAACACACACACACACAACGAGGCAAATGGGCAAGCCTCTTAATGTGTGGCCCCTGTTCACCTAGCAGTAAATAGGTACGGGATGTAACTCGAGGGGTTGTGGCTTCGCTTTCCCGGTGTGTGGAGTGTGTTGTGGTCTCAGTCCTACCCGAAGATCGGTCTATGACCTCTGAGCTCGCTCCGTAATGGGGAAGACTGGCTGGGTGACAAGCAGGCGATCGAGGAGGTGAGGTGAATTACACACCGCACACACAGCAGTGGTTTGGTCACCAAATCTGAAGAAGGATATTAAAAATCTAGAGAGGATCCAGCAAGCTGTAACAAAGATGTTTCAAGTCTGAAAGACCTTCCTTATGAAGAGAGATTGTTAAGACCGGATCTGATGTTCCTGAAACAGAGAAGAAGGAGAGGAGATTTTATTTAGAAATTTAGACTGGTAGAAGGAATCGACAAGTTATGAGAGAGAAGATTTAGTGATGCTTGATGAACAATCCCCGAGGCACAGGAAGAAACTGAAGAAGGGCACATGCAGGAGGGACGTGAAGAAATACAGCTTTCCACACAGAACTGTCAAAGCTTGGAATGCATTAGATGAAGAAGTAACCGAAGCGACAACAATATATAACTTTAAGATAAAGATGGATAATTTTTGGGATAACAGAGACTGGACAGCACGAGCATAGCCCCCTCCCGTATGCTACAATTAGGTAAACACACACACACACACACACACACACACACACACACACACACACCGCGTAGTGTAGTGGTTACTAGTTAGCACGCTCGACTCACAATCGAGAGGGCCGGGTTCGAGTCACGGTGCGCCGAGGCAAATGGGCAAGCCTCTTAATGTGTAGCCCCTGTTCACCTAGCAGTAAATAGGTACGGGATGTAACTCGAGGGATGGGGCCTCGCTTTCCCGGTGTGTGGAGTGTGTTGTGGTCTCAGTCCTACCCGAAGATCGGTCTATGACCTCTGAGCTCGCTCCGTAATGGGGAAGACTGGCTGGGTGACAAGCAGGCGATCGAGGAGGTGAGGTGAATTACACACCGCGTAGTGTAGTGGTTAGCACGCTCGACTCACAATCGAGAGGGCCGGGTTCGAGTCCCGGGAAGCGGCGAGGCAAATGGGAAAGCCTCTTAATGTGTGGCCCCTGTTCACTTAGCAGTTAAATAGGTACGAGATGTAACTCGAGGGGTTGTGGCCTCGCTTTCCCGGTGTGTGTTGTGTGTGATGTGGTCTCAGTCCTACCCGAAGATCGGTCTATGAGCTCTGAGCTCGCTTCGTAATGGGGAAGACTAGCTGGGTGACCAGTAGGAAACCGAGGTGAATTACACACACACACACACACACACACACACACACTGAGCTACCGGCCGGGTGGAGATATTTGGGTGTGTCTCCTTTCACGTGTAGCCCCTGTTCACCTAGCAGTGAGTAGGTACGGGATGTAAATCGAGGAGTTGTGACCTTGTTGTCCCGGTGTGTGGTGTGTGCCTGGTCTCAGGCCCATCCGAAGATCGGAAACAATGAGCTCTGAGCTCGTTCCGTAAGGCAACGTCTGGCTGTCTCGTCAGAGACTGCAGCAGATCAAACAGTGAATTACACTCATTCAAACTCAAGCAGAAATCATAGTTATGTACATTTTCTTACTGCATTCTTACTTGAAACACACACACACACACACACACACACTATAAATTGATCAACGGAATGGACCAAGTGGATAATGAGATACTGATCCTGAGAGAAGAATATGACATTCGAAGCACAAGATCGCATAGTAAAAAGCTGAGAAAGGGAAGATGTCTGAGAGATGTTAAAAAAATATAGTTTCCTACAAAGATGTGTTGAGACGTGGAACAGTTTGAGTGAGGAAGTGGTATCAGCAACGAGTGTGCATAGTTTTAAAGAAAAATTGGATAAGTGTAGATATGGAGACGGGGCCACACGAGCATAAAGCCCAGGCCCTGTAAAACTACAACTAGGTGAATACAACTAGGTAAATACACACACAAGGTTAGGTATAATGAACATATCCTACTTTGTTTATGAGCATGTCATTGGAGGAAAAAGTAGTAGGTATATGCTCCCTTCAGAACATAATAATTCACTACCTAAATACATTCCATTACAACTAAAACTTCATTAATTCACCAGAGACAAAAGCAAGACTGCAGAACATCTCAAAATTGAAAAAGAAGAGATTGTCGATTATTCTGAGGCATTCTTGGTTTCATATGGTACTCCCTGAAGATCATTTTTAGCCTACATGTCTCGACCAAGCCTAGTGGTGGGAATCTTAGCCCTAAAGCAGACCTTATTATGTAACGGAGCGAACGAAACCTTAACTTGATTTTCAGAAAGTCGAAACAGTACGTGGATCTTCTCAAAGCTGAAAAAAAAAGTGTCGGGAATGAGATAAAGAGATAGTAGCTAAGAATAAACACTGAAACAACAACAACAACAACAACAACAACAACAAAGATGAATACGACAAATTGAAATACGAGCGAATAGAAATACAAATTTGAAGGAAGGCATTAGAAGAAAAAAAAAAAAAACAAAGATGAGGGAAGAAACAGAGAAGAGAAGGATAAACTTAAAGACTGAGAGAGAGAGAGAGAGAGAGAGAGAGAGAGAGAGAGAGAGAGAGAGATTCACTTCGGTCGTCTAGTGGTCACCCAGCCAGTCTTCCCCATTACGGAGGGAGCTCAGAGCTCCTAGACCGATCTTCGGGTAGGATTGAGACCACAACACACTCCACACACCGGAAAAGCGAGGCCACAACCCCTCGAGTTACATCCCGTACCTATTTTCTGCTAGGTGAACAGGGGTTACACTTAAGAGGCTTGCCCATTTGCCTCGCCGCCTCCGGGACTCGAACCATGTCTTTTCGATTGTGAGTCGAGCGTGCTAACCACTACACTACGCGTGTGTGTGTGTGTGTGTGTGTGTGTGTGTGTGTGTGAGAGAGAGAGAGAGAGAGAGAGAGAGATGGGTTTAGGGAGCCGGGAAGGAGGTGGGTTTGAGGTGGTGTTGTTTTCAAGTATTGCTACTCCAAATGATGACGTCAACCAACACGTCCTTGGATTGTCAGCTACGCACACACCAGCCTCTGGATTCTCATCACCTCCTCCCCTATCATCTTCCCTTTCTCTTTTCTTTTGCTGTGGTTTTTGTTCTTGTTCTTGTTTTCCTCCTCCTCCTCCTCCTTCTCTTCCTCCTCCTCTTCCTCTTCCTACTCCTCATCCTCCTGCTTCACTTCTTGATAAAACAAAGAAAAAATAATAATGATGATAATAACAACTCTAATAATAATAACAATAATGATAATAATAATAATAGTAATAATAATATTAATAATAATAATAATCATTATTATTATTATTATTATTATTATTATTATTATTATTATTATTATTAGTAGTAGTAGTAGTAGTAGTAGTAGTAGTATCATTATTATTATCATCATTATTATTATTATTATTACTATTATTGCTCTTCCTCATTCTGAATCTATCTCTCAAGCAGTGAGTTACAGTTAGTTCCCAATTGCTGTTTGAATAATCTTTGCTATCCTTTT
>NC_059285.1:19298862-19406362 GCF_017591435.1 Portunus trituberculatus
TCACTTGACTGCTGACGTCAGAGAGCGTGGGAAAGAAAATTACCTATAAAGACAGGCACACCTCAGCACCAGGAGTCAGACAATAGCATCGAGACAGCTCACCATCAGCATCACCACCACCACCACAACCACAACCAAGACGTTTCCTTATTATACTTCATCAGCGTCTTCTAGTGATTTTTGCAGCCAAGGTGTGTGTGTGTGTGTGTGTGTGTGTGTGTGTGTGTGTGTGTGTGTGTGTGTGTGTAAAGAAGTTAGTATGGTGCATAATTTTGATAGAGTATTGTGAATGGAATTTAGTGTGGTATGATGTGGTAATGATCATAAATGTGGTGCAATTGTGACGCTGATGCGGTGTGTCAGAGAGAGAGAGAGAGAGAGAGAGAGAGAGAGAGAGAGAGAGAGAGAGAGAGAAGGAGCAAGGTGTGTATTTCCCAGCCTGTGTTGTTTGTGTCAGAGCAGAGGACACCACAGACGACACCGAAGCGACACAAAAGTGGCGTCCTTATCTCAATAGTGTTGTGAAAGTCCTCGGCCTTGCATGACGCCTTGGGACCGACACTGCGCCAGCTGGGCTCTTTCCCTGCCCTATCACTTCTAACTCCAGGTTCTCGCATCATAGTGCGTGCGCGCACGCTCTCTCTCTCTCTCTCTCTCAAGGCTGGTAAGAAATCAAGGCTTCAAGATTCGCCAGTGTTTCAGTGTTTCAGTCTCGACCAGTCCCATGGATGAGACTCTAGTCGGAACGTGGCCAATTTGCTCCTGGTCTCGCTAATTAGCACACAATTCACTGAAGCTCGTATTCAGTTCATGCCTTTTGCTTTGCTGAGGGAGGGTCGTCCTAGGACGCTCACTGGTGTGCGAATGTCTGGTGTTCCAAATGCTTCGAATGTCAGGCTGTGGTTTATCTTCAGGAGCTACGCGATGAACGATCGTCTTCTTGGGAATAAATATAAATAAATTAATAGAATAAAGAAAATAGATAAATAATATATGAAATAAAATGAAATAAATGAATGAATAATGGGAGTGTCAACAAAGCTTGACTGTCAGCAAGAGTCAGCCAGGCAGGACGGTAACTATATCAGGGAAATCGGGTAACGGCATTAGCCTCTGCAAATGTGTCACTTTAAAAGTTTGCCTCCCTCATCACGGGCGAGAGTTGGACATTTTTGAGGTTCCACATGATAAGAGGTCAACAACCTAAATCTCAAAACAGACGTTGCCGCTGAATTGCCTACCGGCGGTGAAGTCCAGCAGCATCATAAAAAGAAAGGACAGTCGCAACACTAAGGCATATAATCAGTGTTTGGAGCAGCCTCCGCCCCTCTTCCCCTCTGTTATTAGTGTTAGCATATGAGAGCGACATCTAGTCACCCTAGTCGACCAGTAGCCTCTCCCTTGCCGCCTCTCAGCCCACTCTCCTTCATTCGCTACTTGTATTGGTAACGTGATGTCTGTTGCAGGTAGAGCATGAGGTCTGGCTGGGTGGCCATGGGCGGCCTGCTGCTTATCACTTTCGCTGCAGTCGCCGTAATGGGGGTTAAAGCAGCTCCGGTTCGGCCATCCCCGGCTGATGAAATGGTTACTGGTGACACCACTACCACCACCACCACCATGGACCCTCTGGATGAATTCTGCCACGAGGCATGCAAGGCGGGTGTGGGCGGCCCAGAATGTGGCTGTCCTGACCACCCCATTGGTTAACGGTGTCCTCTCCTCCGCTCCATACTCATTCTGGCATCACTGGCGGCGGCCATCACGGGGAGGACTCTCTGCAGTAATAATATCAGTAGTAGTAGTAGTAGCAGCAGTAGCAGCCGCGGGAAGTAATAAAAAAGAGGATAACCAGAAGGGAGTTTATAATATAATTTCATTTATGATTTATGAAATATATAACTAATAAAGCAGATTATCACTGCCTATCCATTTTCAATCGTGCATTTAAATCCATAATATAGTGTTAATGGTGTAGACCTCAAATGTTTAAATGCTTAAACTATTCATGAGTCAAACCACAAACTCTTGATCGCAACCATTACTCAACCCGTGCATGGACGGGAAACAGAATCTGCCGTGTGAAGGATACCATCGGAAGCGTTAGGCTTCCTCCCTGGGACTGCATTGACCGGGCAGGGGGAGGCGAGCTGACTGATGCAGCACAACACAACTCGTTCCTCTTTAATGAGTGTTGATGAGAGGCAGGCAGGGCGAGGCAATGTTACTGCGAGGCGAGGGAAACGCACCTCTGATTATGGCGTGCTGTTACCGGGCGAGCAGCTTACGCCTGGAGTTACGCCGTTATTTACAACCGCGGGAATCTAAGTACGTACGGTGTTGGTTGGGGCTAGATAGAAAATGGTGCTAAGCTGGCTTGAAATTTCATTCATGTGTTGATTAATCTCCTGTATTTTGGCGAAATGCCGCGACAAGTGTGGTGACCAGCAACACACCACTAGTCACACAAAGCAACATGCGTGTGTCGACACGTATGACGTGATACCTGACCCCGAGCACGGACTGACAAACACTTCCGTACTTTGCTGATAGATAACCAGCGGATAAAAAAAGGTCCTGGAAGACTGAGGTTACTTATCAGGCTAAGGATCCTGACAGACTGAGGGCACTCAGCCAAATTGAGAGCCCCTGTTACAATGAGGCACCCTGCCAATTAAAAAAAAAATAAATAAAAAAGTTATCAATATGAGCAACCCTGTCAAACTGAGAACCGTGTCTAACTGATGGGTCCTTCCAGATTAAAAAGTTCTGTCAGGAAAGGGAGTCCCTGGTAGGATGAGAAATGCCATCTGACTGGGGAGCCCTGCCACTTCTTTTTTTTTTAAGCCTTCTCGGGCTGAAATATCCTGCCAAGCTGAAGGGCCCTGATAGGCTAAAGAGTCCTGCTAGACTGAGGAGCCTTCCTAGACGGAAGAATCTTGTCAGGCTGAGGTCTCCTTGCCGGGTTGAGATACTCTGCCAGGCTGAGGGTCCTTGTCAAGTTGAGGAACCCTGCTAAAATTATGGCTCCCTGCCAGGCCGAGGATCCCCGCCAAGTTAAGATGTCTGCCAGGTTGAGGGTCCCTGCCAGAATGAGGATCCCTGCCAGGCTTGTGTGTGTGTGTGTGTGTGTGTGTGTGTGTGTGTAACTTTACGTCAATGGCTCAAGTGGCAGGTGCACATGTAGGACGTGCCTCGCTTCATTCCCTTATCCCTCATGCTCCGCCTACAATCTCTATATTCTATGATAACACACACACACACACACACACATACACGCGGTTTAACACGTGATCCACAAGATTGTGAATGAATGAATCTCCAACTATAGTGCGTCCATTCTATGAAGTCCGTTCAGGGCAGGGCACATTCTGGAATTCCCATGAGTGCGAAGTTGCCAGTTCGACTCCCAATTATCAGATTAAGTACCGACCCACCACCCATCTGTTAATCTCTCTCTCTCTCTCTCTCTCTCTCTCTCTCTCTCTCTCTCTCTGTTATTATTATTATTATTATTATTATTATTATTATTATTATCATTATTATTATTGTTATTATTTAGGTAGTGTGGAAAAAAGTCGAAATGAATAATAATAAACAATACTCCAGCGCCTTAGTTTTTGGTCCATTTTCTCTCAAACTTTCAGAAAACCCCTTTTGTGTGTGTGTGTGTGTGTGTGTGTGTGTGTGTGTGTGTGTGTGTGTGTGTGTGTGTATATATATATATATATATATATATATATATATATATATATATATATATATATATATATATATATATATATATATATATATATATATATATATATATATATGGCGGGAAACCTGCCAACCTGGCAACTCCGGCCTGGCCTCACTTGACCCAACAGAGAGATGAAAGGGGACACCACCACCACCACCACCACCAACGTGGCAACATGGGAAAAAAACACTGCCACATGCCATAGAATTTATACAAATCGTCATTATCATCGTAAACATAGACACTCATTGTACTATGTAACTTCCTTTACTATACACGCAATACATAAAATATCACTTTCAAACAGCACATGGATGATAAATAAGAGAGAGACGCATGTACGAAGGTTGATTTGGCACACGGCTAGTTGTAAACGACCATACCTAGCCCACCCTGAACGGACTTCATAGATTGATTGATTGATTGATACATTTATTGTTAAATTAATAAACAATTACAACAAAGGAGGAGGATGGGCCTTGCCACCCACTCCCTGGGCAAGGACTTAAGGTTAAAGTATCACAAAAATAACTCTGGACAGTATACACAACAAGAATACGAGTATTTCAATAAATAAATACACATATTGCACACCTTATTGCCTAAGACATCCTACAGTCTGGGAGCAAACTGAGGATATTCCCTGAGTATTTCCTTGAGGGTGGCAGAGTCTAGGAGATGGTCAATGAGGCTGTACAAGTCATGCTGACCTTGTGGCCTAAATTTAGCAATGAGAGGACATTCCATGATATAGTGACGCAGAGTGTGTCCCCTTGGTGCAGCACACAGCACACAGCACACACCAGGAGAAGCACTGACTTCCCAAAAGTATTTGTAGCCTAATCTGAGCCTCATTGCCACCCTGTCATGTGATGCAGTGTGTCTCCCGTAGGTGTAAGCACAGCTCTGGGAGACACGTGCATAGTGAAGACTAGTGCTACTGCCCCTATGGCAACAAAGCTCCAACTGATCACTAATGCTACTTTGTACAAAGTCCTTAATGCTACTCTTAACATAACCCAGAGTGTACTCAGTGCCAGGGTTCACTGTGTCATCTTGTAGGGCACACTGAGCAAGGTGGTCTGCTTTTTCATTTAGCGGATACCCACATGAGAGGGTATCCAGATGAAATGGACCGTGGCACCAGCACCTTCTAGGGCGTGGATGAGATCAAGACACTTATTAACTAGATCACAGTCCATGGGGGAGGTGGATTGAAGGGCGTACAATGCAGCCTGACTGTCAATAAAGAAATATACATTCTTATGGAGAGGCGCCACAATGTGGAGCGCCTCCAGAACAGCATACAGTTCTGCTCTAGTGGAAGACATGGGTGCAGGGAGCCGCCTGGAAACCTCAGTGTCAGTGTAGAGACTGGCAGAGATGTAGTCACGGATGAACAGCCCACATCCAGACCTGCTGCCATTGACTGACCCATCACAATAAACATGAATAGCCTGAACGTGTGGGTACTTGGACAATTTAGTCATGAACATGTCTTGCAGCACATGAGGGAGCCAGTCCCTCTTGGGCTGATGCAGTGAGTGAATATCAACACTGACACGGTGAGGGTTCCAGGCGGGTTGCAGCGGTGACATAACAACGTTAATACAAGCCTCGACTACACCTACACTTGTCAGTACTCCCAAGATCTTCCTGAGGTATGGTGTTGTAGGAGTGCGAGGATCATGATACAGGGGGGTCAGTGATCCCTTTAGAGAGTCAGAGCCCGTGCATAGCATCCGACTAATTGTGCGACAAGTAATTTCCTGTACCCTACACATAATACTCGGCAGGTGCAGTTCAGCTCTGAGGACTTCAATCCGTGCAGTCCTGGGGCATCCCAAGATTATCCGCATGGCTTCATTCTGTACAAGCTCCAGGGGACGGAGTTGAGTGGCACTAAACTGTATTAAAACACGGGCGGCATAATCAATAAGGGACCGTATGACAGATATATAGAACATTCATAGAGTGGAAAGATTATAGGAGGTGAGGGTATTGAGATAGTAAGTAAGTATAAATATTTGGGTGTTTTGTTTAACTATATAAAGGGAAGTTCAGGAAGGAGTTGCCACTTTATAGGAACAAGTAACCAGGGCTTTAATTGTATTCGGCAATAGGTACCTCACATAAATATGACTGGGCAGTTGACATTTAGAGTTATTTAACATAATGGTTGTATGTACAGTACTTATATAATTATATGGCTGTGAAAACAGGGGGGTGATGACATTATACGGGAAGTATATAGAATTACTGCAGATATGCCTACCCTCTCGATGTAACAATCAGATGTAGGATGATCAATTCCTGGTTCAGATTGATTTTTTGGAAAGACGGCAGTGAGGTAAGCCTTAGCTTTCGATTGATATTCTGTAAGTTTATCTAATTAACGACTCTGTTGCGGCTGTTGCTAATATATGGGACTGACTGGTAATTGTATTTGACAAAGTGAAAGATGTGCTCTCTCTCTCTCTCTCTCTCTCTCTCTCTCTCTCTCTCTCTCTCTCTCTCTCTCTTCATATACACAAACGATGCATTTTTTTGAGATCACAAATTATGAAAGTACATGCTTTTCAGCCACTTTTCATTCAAATTACAGATACCGTCTTTTTTTTCTTTTCTTTTTTAATAAAGCTTATTCTTGATCATAAATGTTCCACATACAGTGCGTAAATATCTGTTGATGACACGTGAAATAAAAATCTGAGAGTAGAACATGAATAACACAAATAGTCCGACAGACTGACATGAATAAATGCCCTTCACTTAGTGGCGCTGTAACTGGATCGTATGTCCAGCGTCCTCTCATCGAGAACAAAACTTATTACTGCAGACCATCTAACTGTCCCAGCGGCCGTCAGCTAACATACTGTAACCTTCTTGCCACTTGACCTTGCACTGTCTTAACAGAAAGGCCTCGGCGTCGCAGCCTTGCGGGAACTGCCGGCTGAAGAGGCTGGTGACGCTTAAAGGACGGCAGGTGCGATGATGACCTCTCCCACCACTCACCACTCTTGACGTCATGATAATCTCCTCCTCTTCCATTACCCCTTAAACCTTGCCTCTTCTTTCATCCTCGTTGATCTATTCATATATATATATATATATATATATATATATATATATATATATATATATATATATATATATATATATATATATATATATATATATATATATATATATATATATATATATATATATATATATATATATATATATATATATATATATATATATATATATATATATATATATATATATATATATATATATATATATATATATTCATAATTGCAATATTCGTAGTATTCCTTCTCCTTTCCTTATCACAATATCCTCTCCATCAATCTTCATTAATCCTTCTCTAAAGTTCTCTCCCTATCCTCCCATTGAGGATTCTCCCTCCCTTGACCACAGACTTTTCTCTCATCTTGTGTTTCCATTCATGCCGTTCTCCTTCTCTCTCCGTTCTTTCCTCGCCCCCTCATCTTCCTATCGACTCTTCCCTCACTTTCTATCTACGTATACCTTCCTTCACTTCCCACCAACTCTTTCCTCGCCAGTCTCTCACCACCCACCACTCCCTGCCGCGATGCCACGACACTCAAGGTGTCGCTACGCCATCCGACGTCTCCTCGCCTGTCTCACGGTTCACTGTAGACAAGGTGATCTACATCCAAAATAGAGGCGACCTTGTCCCCCCTTCCCCTTTCCCTTCCCATACTCAAGCCCGGTCCAAGGTTTAAAGACTATTCTTGTCCCTGTCCTCTAATGCTGTTGTCGCCACCATCGCGCCATGTGATTCCAAAGTAATGTTATTACTAATTGACAATTGTGTACTGCAGCCGCTGATTGAAAAAGACGGTTGTGCAGATCATTCTTTTACCATTTTCCTTCCTAGGCCACCACCAAGACATCATTGTAGTTTGGTGAGGACAGACAGTAACTGCAGACAATTAGGCGCCTTCATAGTGCATTCAGAGCAAGAAAGTGATGAGTGGTGACGCCGGTAACATGCTCGGCAAGGGTGTTAGGCTGAAGACTTGGGTGTAGGTATTGTATGTATACGCTACTGTTGGGTGGCACAGCGTTGGCAGAGCACACCATCGGACTGAATCTGTACACTCAGCTTCGAGCATCACAGGTCCGCCCGCCGTCCAACTATGCATAGGCGCGGCTGCATTGTGCACATCCCTCCTGTCTGCCCTCCTCCAGCTGAGAGTTGAGAACTTGAGAGCATGCTAAGGTGGCTATGAGATAGTGGACACGCCTGGGACGATTCATATATAACCATACGTGCTGCAGCCAATCCCCTGAATAGGGAAGATGTCCTACAGGTGGCGGGATAAAATCCTTTATATTACTGGTGTGCGAAGTTTGAATTAAATATCGGGATGACAACACTGGCCGTGCCCATTGCACCTTGCTGTCGTGTTGTCTGGACTCGAGGCCGCTGCCGTTGCGCCGACGGCAGCTGTACTACTTCTTCCGACAAGTAGGAAAAAAAAAAAAAAAAAAAAAATCAAACCCATTGCTATTTTAATGATTGACGTCAATACAGTGATATCGACGCGAAAGAAACTCGAGGAACAACAGATTACTGACGGATCACTTGAGTACTATCTGCGGCACACGGTTTGGCGGTAGGTAAAGGTGGCGCAAGGCGGCACATGAAAGAGCCGCCACCACTACCCAGCCGGCGCCACGTACACTCCAGGCGGTGCGGCGGACGTCGCGGCGGAAGACGTGCACCACTGAAGCACTTGTGTGACGTCAATGGTCTCCTATATAAGCTCTACTCGCCGCTACTTCGTCAAACAGTTTTAGTATCTTCTAAGCTCCAAGCAACCAGTAGTAGCAATCAGCACAGATACAGCGCCCACCTGCGGGTCTTCAGCACGGCAGTAAAGACCAACACTATTCCAGTCACCTGCTTATTATACGAAGGTATGTGATTCATCACAGCTTAATCACTTTGTATAAATATTCCCACCTTGAAATCTGCAGTACATGCCATGAGCGAAACAAAAGTGGGAGTGTGAATAGCGTGTCATGAGATGGTGTTCCTTGCAGATGTGGCTCCAGGCAGTGGTTGTGGTGATGATGGTGATGCTGGTGATGCCAGTGTCTCCCCGTCCATACCAGGCACAGAAAGGAAGTGGTAAGATAGAGAGTGCCGTTTCCGAGAGCTTGCGGGACATTGAGGCTGCCTTCCTGGGGAGTTCCAGGAAGATTGGGGTTGCCATTGACGAAGCCATCCAGGAAAAAATGTCTGAGAAGAATGCCAATGGAAAGGCACAAAAAGGTCTGGAGTACACTGCTGCTACCAATGGTGAGTTCAACAAGAAAGCCTTCAGGAATGTGCTTGCCAAGATCTTTGCCAAGAAGCGTGCCAGCGCCATGAAGGTTAATGTTGCCTCAGCGCCTGGCAGCCCCAGGGACGACACTGACACCATCTCCACCACCACCATGGACCCACTGGACGAGTACTGCAAGGAAGCCTGTGAGGCAGGCGTGGGCGGCCCTGAGTGCGACTGTCCAGACCACCCCATTGGTTAAAATGCCGACCTGAAGTGTGACCCAAGGAAGAGAGTGGTGATGCACCTCATCACAGCAGGAACACACACACACACACACACACACACACACGATGGCTGCAGGCTACGAAGGAAGCAGGAAAGGTCACATGGCTCAAAGCTCATCATCACTGGGAAACACTGCATGAACAGCATATCTGGTGGCCATTGGTGACCTTCTCTGTCTGCTGTTGGCACCACCCGGCAAGGTCATGCGTGACATGCAACTGCCACTTGTATATGCTTTTGTGATAATGTACTACACAAAGTATAGGACACAAAGTGTAGGCTTCGCAAACTGTTACTATAATTCCTTTTGAAGGCTGTGAGTAAATGATGAGCAAGGAAATCATGATTATGATTTACATTCAAAATAAAACATTCTAAATTCTTAACCATATATAGTAGTTATTAATTGTTGTATATGCCTTGATAAGTAATCTCATATGTGATAGATTGATATATTATTTATTATACAGTATAATAATAAACTATGAGCATGAAAGTACCATCACTATTATTATTATCCAAAATAGGGTATATAATGGTGCTTCCACCTATAATAAGCATGCCGCCATGATATCAGCCCATACCCACTCATTCTGTTCCTAACAACAACAACAACAACAACAACAATGATAATGTTAATAATAATGATAATAATTACAATAATAATAATAATAATAATAATAATAATAATAATAATAATAATAATAATAATAATAATAATAATAATAATAATAATAAGAAGAAGAAGAAGAAGAAGAAGAAGAAGAAGAAGAAGAAGAAGAAGAAGAACAACAACAACAACAACAACAACAACAACAACAACAATAACAACAACAACAACAATAATAATAATAAGAAGAATAACAATAATAATAATAATAATAATAATAATAATAATAATAATAATAATAATAATAATAATAATAATTGATAATAATAATAACAATAATAATAATAGTACTATAGTCTGTTCACCTAAGTCTGAGCCGTGAAGCCGAGCCTCATTTGAAAGGAGGCCGCTGATTGGCTGGCCCCCTCTCTCAATCCACCTTGTGTTGAAAGGCTGCGTCATGAATGCTTTGTGGTACATGCTTTTGTTTTATGCGTTATATCTCATCTTATACACATAACAGACAGTTTCTGTTAGTACCGTTACACTCAACAGTAAATGCAAAAGCTTTGATACTCGGGGAAAAACAATTAATAAGCAACTATAAAGAAGTTTTAGCGAATTGAAGTGGAAAACTTTTCGCGACATCTTTATAACACGGTTTACTTAACATCATATCCTTTGGATATATTTAAAGGAATGCTGTTATAAATGATTGTATTTCATAAAAGAATGTCTCCTGAACGGTATGCAACTTCCAAATTATAGTTAAAAGATAATGTAAGCGAATTACATAATTATTTATGAGACGGTGTCACTCGCGGTGACGGGCAAGTGACAGTGGGCAGCACGACACGATACTGTATCCAGGAGGTGAGGATGGAGGTAAGGCGAGAGCTGATTGGCTGGCACGCTCCCCGCTCACTGTGTTGAGAGGCTGTGTACTGACGGCTCTCGTGGTACATGTTTATGTTTTATTCCTTATATCTTGTCTCATGCACATGACAGATAATTTCTGTTGGTACCTTTAGCCTGAGCAGTGAATGCGGAACTTTCGATACTCAAGGAAAAAATAGCAATATGCAACAATAAAAAAGTTTTGACGAGTTGAAGTGAAGGCTGCATTGCGATAACTTTATAACACAGTTTATTTATCATCATTTTCTGTGTATATATTATAAGGAATGCTGCTTTAAACTATTGCATTTCATCAAGGGATGTCTCCTGAAGGTAATGCAACTATCAAATTATAGTTAGAAGATAATGTAAGCGAAATAGAATATTATTTATGGGAAAGTATGACTCGCGAGGAAGGGCACGGAGGAGTGGTCACGGTGGGAGCGTAATCCAGTTAACTGGATCAAGGTGAACCAGCAGTGTGTCTTCACTGGCGGCACTCCGCCGTGCCCTTCCTCGCGAGTCATACTTTCCCATAAATAATTCTCTATTTCGCTTACATTATCTTTTAACTATAATTTGGAAGTTGCATACCGTTCAGGAGACATTCTTTTATGAAATGCAATCATTTATAACAGCATTCCTTTAAATATATCCAAAGGATATGATGATAAGTAAACCGTGTTATAAAGATGTCGCGAAAAGTTTTCCACTTCAACTCGCTAAAACTTCTTTATAGTTGCTTATTAATTGTTTTTCCCCGAGTATCAAAGCTTCTGCATTTACTGTTGAGTGTAACGGTACTAACAGAAACTGTCTATTATGTGTATAAGATGAGATATAACGCATAAAACAAAAGCATGTATCACAAAGCATTCATGACACAGCCTTTCAACACAAAGTGGATTGAGAGAGGGGGCCAGCCAATCAGCGGCCTCCTTTCAAATGAGGCTCGGCTTCACGGCTCAGACTAAAGTGAACAGACTACTACTACTACTACTACTACTACTACTACTACTACTACTACTACTACTACTACTACTACCACCACTACTGCTATTACTATTACTACTACTACTACTAACAATAACAATAATAATAATAATAATAATAATAATAATAATAATAATAACAATAAAAATTATACAAACATCATGATAAAAACAAAAATATAAATCATACTAATACTTTTCTGTACACTCTACCTATTCTTTCCAGTATCCAAAAATAATGGAAAAAAAATCATTACTGTGACTAATTAAGTATTCCATTGCAGGAGGTGAGTCAAGGGTGATACAAGGAAGAGCCTAGACTAGAGTGTTTAGGCTAGAGGTGGTGGTGGTGGGGAAAGGAGGGTCAAAGAAGCAGGCAGGAAGCATTTGGGTAAACATAAAGAGGGACCAAAGCTCTTCTGTGGCCGTCACTGGCCACTCCTTTTGATCATCATAGACAAACAGCCTCATTTCCTTGTCCCCTCTGGCTCCTCCAATAACACATACAAAGAATGCCAATTAATGTTTACTAATGATTCTTGTCAGTAACTCATAACATGGTACGACATGCTGTGGTAGGCACTCACTGTACTTAACATTTCAAAGTTTTTTTCCCATGACCAGCTATTACTACCTCATATTGATGCTTTTGATAATCACCACATCGTGCCACAAAAGAATTTGATTAGGTTTAGATTACATTAGGCTAGGATATGTTAGCTTAGATTTAAGGTTAGATGAAGTTTTGTTTGACCAAACTTTGTATTTCCAAAAACATTTAACAGGACAAACAGCCACATATGATAAATGAGGTACTTGTTATAAATTTTTATCAGAATGGCTAAGACTTTTTTATGTAAGTGAGATAACCGGACATGGGCAGAAAAAAGTAATAAAAATGGCCCACTGAGGTGCCAGTCCCTTAAAAGTGAGAAAAGAAAGGGGACTCCTTAGCTGGTATAGGAGTCATCATATATATATATATATATATATATATATATATATATATATATATATATATATATATATATATATATATACTTTTTTTCAATTCTAAATCTTGAATGAAGAATGTATGTGTAGCTAGGTGTCTCCACATACTAGTCACTCCACTCACTTGACAAGAGGACCTTATTGGGAGTGGTCTCTGTTGGCATTCTTCAGTGTCACTATGTATCTGTTGCAGGTGTCCACACTCTGCTTCACACATCCACAAGAGTGCAGGTCTGTTGGTCTTTCCTTCCTGCAGCACTACAAACATATGTAGGGACTTGAAACCTTTCATTTGTAAGCTACATCAATGTTATGTAGAATAAGTGTCATGTCAGCCCCACTCCTCATGCCATTATAATTTGTTTATAAATGAGTCATGATGCCAAAACATCAGTTCAGAAAAGTTTAATTTTTTGGTAAATAAAAAAAACACGATTTTGGCAACTTTACTTTGAATACAATTCTTGCATGAATAAAATTTTGAAATCTTTAACAAAAGCATCTTGTCTAGTCTGCTGGTGTTAATTGGTATAAAGCTTCTATGAGTCAATCTTTATAAGGTAATCATTCCCTAATCTAAAGTAAGAACCTGCAATAACCTACTTGTGGCCGGCTGAGGATCAACACCCCTTTGATACGAGGCAGCAGAGGTGATATGGTGAGAGCAGCAAAAGCAACAGCAGTAGTAACAGGCAAGCACTGCTGCTGTCAGCTCTTCATACTAACACTTCATTCACTGCCTCACACTAAGAAAATAAATAAAACCTAAAATATTACACTTCTTAAACATTAATTTCCATTACTTAATATTTTTTCGTGCTTCAGGTCACACTTAAAGTATTTTGCAAGAACCATTCACTTCTTCCCTTTTTAAATTTTCCCTTAAAGTTACAAGATGTAGAGCTTAAAAGATTTCCCTGAAAACATTACTTCAATTATATTTGCAAGACTCTAGGAAACAAATCCTCAGCCAAGCATTATCATTAACATGTCACCTACATATCCTGGTTTGGTAAATGCATCAACAAAAGAGTTTCTTGTAAGCAAATTATTCCTTATCATCAGAGAGACAGATAACACAGAAAATCGCTTTCTGCATACATATATGCCTTTTCTATAATTCTACTTCTTGTTGCTCTCTCTCTCTCTCTCTCTCTCTCTCACACACACACACACACACACACACACACACACACACACACACACACACACACACACACACACACACACACACACACACACACACACACACACACCATCAATTCATCACAACATTCACTCCCCCAAGGTAAAATTCACCCAGCAGTAAACTCTGAACTCTGTATATCATGTGATATGAAAATCCCATCACCTGTGGATATATAAAACCACAATAAAAACAATGTTAAATCACACTTTGACACAAATACTATTATCTTACATGATGGACTACATGCTTTTACTCCTTTATGGAAATGGAAATTTTCCTATTACACTATTCACAACCACTGAGATACTGTACCTGTGTGTGTGTGTGTGTGTGTGTGTGTGTGTGTGTGTGTGTGTGTGTGTGTGTGTGTGTGTGTGTGTGTGTGTGTGTGTGAATGTACGTACTTACAATATTCAATGCAGTCTTCAGGCCTCCTCATGCACTGGACTCATGACTGATGGCTGTACTTTCAGGTGAGTGCTTCAGAGTTCACAGTCAGTTACATTCATGAATAAGGCAGAGACCTTTTACACAGCACACACACACACTATAGACTTCCTTTGTCAACAGTGAAAACCCTAGGTGAGCATAGTGCAAACTTCACCCTACTATGTAATTGTTGAGGATGCTATCCATCATGACAGCAAATAGTGTATTTCTTTTTATGTAAGAGGGGAAAACCAGCCAGGGGCAACAAATCAATAATAATAATAAAAAAAAAAAGACATTGAGGCAAAAGAAGAGGGACAAAATAATCAGCCAAAAGAATGGGATAAATGTCTTGAAACTTTGCTCTTAATGAGTTCGGTCATAGGCAGATGAAAATACAGAAGCAGGCAGGAGGAAGAGTTTACCAGAAAAAAGTATGAATGATTGAGAGTACTGGTTAAAATTCTTCATTAAAGAGGTGGACAGAATAGTGGTGATAGAAAGAAGAAAATTTTGTGCAGGGGGGAGGAGACGAGACATGTAGTTTGCAAGATCAGAAGAGCAGTTGGCATGAAAATAGTATTACAAGATAGTTTAAGACTCAACATTGTGGCAATAAGAAAGAGGCTGAAGACACCCAGTGAAAGGAGAGGAGTTGACAGAACAAAAAAATTTTGATTCCACCCTAATTAATAGAGCAGTAGGAGTGGAACCTCCTGAACATGTGAGCAATACTCCATACATGAACAGATAAGGTCCCTGTATAGAGATAGCAAGTGTGTGTGTGTGTGTGTGTGTGTGTGTGTGTGTGTGTGTGTGTGTGTGTGCAGGCACTCCTATGCAAGTGGTAATATTTGAGAAACACATGTAAAGAGCAAAAGTAGAAACACTTGTAATATACATGAGAATTGCAGACAAGTACAACTGAGAAGGAAGCATCTCTTTACTGCTGGGTCATGAGGGCTGCGACAGACGTGGCAGCCCCCAAAACAGACTTGGACAATTACATATCATGATGTGAGTTGACCTTCACTTTAAACAGAGGCCATTTCTAATCCATGAAAAGTAATTTGTCAGCAATATAATGAAACAGACACCAAAGTCAAGACTCAATAATTATTTTCCAATACATGAAGTAATCATCTTATAATTAAGCTAATATCAAATGAGGAAATATACAGTTTCTGAGGATCGTGCATTTCCTCAAAGGGACAAAGACTTCATATACAAATAAGAATGTCATGGAAACATTTCTCTTAACTCACAAACTTTGGCAAATGCAAATAAGAACTGTTTTCCAGTCAGTGTTCCTAGCAAGCTTAATTCTTCTATATGCTATAAACACCTAAGGACGAGATGAGATTGCATTGCCTAAATATTCATACTATTCTTAAAGACATAATCAGAAGAAGAAATCAGAACAGCAAGAAAACTATGTCACTTAGAAACTCATTTCATTTGTTCCATTTCATAATGCAAAGTAATAATACACACATACACAGGATGAATCAACACCTGTACCTCAGCTTCATCATCAGCACCATCACTGCCACTACCACTCCTCCTACCAAAAAGAAACAATAACAGGTATGATTGAAACCACCAATTATCACCATAATGGAAGAAAAGCACTTTCTAATTGCCCTCTTCCTTAATATCAAAACAAAAAACATTGTCCTATTAACAACTGCCACCAACACCACTACCACCAAGAGTAACAATCAGACCTACAAGAACTTTCACTACCTCTGTCACCACTCCTACCACTACTGGATGAAACAGTTATCATCACCTGCATAATAGCTACCACAATTATCACCAGTGTCGATGCTTCAGTCTCTATCATCACTGCCACCACCAACTGGCCATCACAGCTGTCCCTCACTCACAGGTTTTAGAACAAGGCTCATTCATTATAGTACAAGGCAGCACCACCATTACTAACCTACTTCAGAGGAAGCTTTTTTGACTGATCCATGGTACAAAAAATAAGTGAACAGTAACTATGTATTTATACTAAGGAAGTGTGCTACTTTTCTGTACAAGCTGAAGATTATCAAGGAGCATTAGGTAATGACCACACACACACAAACACAAACACACACACACACACACACACACACTAACTTAAATATAAACAAATAAAAAAAAATAAAAAAATGTTCTTAGAAAATTTTCTCTGTGAGAATCAGTATGCTTCGAGGGCAAACACATTAAAGCTTTTCTTCCAGCAGCAGTCTAGCACACACACACACACACACACACACACACACACACACACACACACACACACACACACACACCAGGCAGCATTCATGAGCCTATTGTGCATCACCAGTGCAGTAAAAACCATTGGTACCCTATAACATCTGCCTCTACAGTCCCTCTCTGGAGTTGCAAGACTTCCTGCCACACCTCACAAGTTGGGCTGATGGTAGTCTTGCTCTACTTTCACACATGCAACATTTTCCCACTACCCAGGCACACATCACCCACATAGCTTCATCCCAGAGCTCAAGTGACAAAGTGCAGAAAAAATTTTTGGCAAAAAATACTGTGTGAACAGACAAAGACTCAATGCGCATTAGTAAATCACTAAAGGGTACCTTGCCCTCACTAAGGCGCCAGGCTGACCTACTGACCTACTGAGGCTTGTTCCATAGAGCTCCCTCATGCTGTAGCCATGGAAGAAGTCTGTGTGGTTGTGTCCATAAGTATTCCAGTGCTCTTATTCTCCCAAACTCCATTCTATCTGATAATCTCAGCAGACCATTAAGGGAATGGACCTTCCTTTCACTCACACAGCACTCACCTTACTTACACATATACCCTGAATGCCCAAGTCCCTTAAAACACTAAGCACTAATGAGATTAAGCTCCAGTTTACACAAGGTTTTGGCAAGAGTACACAAGGCTTGAATGCTGTGCAGTGCTGTGCTGTGCCAGATCTGCAGTTCTGAGCTGGCCTCCTGTGCAGTGCAGCAGCTTGGTATAGGAGAGAAGAGAGGGAGATGGTCAGAGCTTCTTGTCTTGTCTGTCACAGATCACAAACAACTTCACTCTGGCATCTGGAAGTAAGTGAGAAAAACAGACAGTAAGTAGACAAGCAAGTCCTGATGTTGTATTGCTGCATCACCTCAAACATCTCTGGGAAGCAAGTTCTATTGTGTTCCTTACTCACCATTATAACCACTCACTCACATGATGTGGCCACAAAAATATTCAAAATTTCTTACTCTTTATACACTGATTTATTCAGATACTACAATAAGTATAACAACATCTAAACTCTATGTTATCAAAGAAGCATTATGCTCTGAAGGGACCTCAAAATATCAATTAAATACTTGAAAGGACTACATGGTAATTCTACACCACTCACTTGCCTGTCTTGTATAACTAAACACAACGGCTCTTCTTCTCATCCCTGTTGTACAGCAACCACACAACTTGTGACCTCACAGGTTAACACTGAGAGGTGGAGCTAATGTGCCCAGTTATCCACAACAGACAAATGTATGAACACTACAAGATGCTGCTCAACTAGTACACATGCAACACTACATCGTCACATACATATATGACAAAACAGAAGCCGATGTTATGCCTTGATAATTAGTTTTCTGATTTTAACAACTAGTGCTGATGTTAAATCAAGCAACTATTTATTTACAAGGGCAATCTTGTAAGTACTTAATGAAGTCAGTGTGTTAGTGTGTACAATGCAACTATACAGGTAACTTGATTTACACATGTTTAATTTACGTGTTTTTGTTAATACGTGACTGAAAAAAATATTATAATTAATCACATTTGCATGATCGGTTTGCTTATACACGATTTGGCCCAACCGCATTTTCAAACTGAGCGCCAGACGCATTTCAAATTGTGTGCCAGAAAGTGGACAGCGACAGTAAGTGCTTGTGAGGGGTGAAGACATTGGCGTCCTGCGTTTATTTTTTTCACTAGTGTTTACTTTTATACTGTGGGGTTATTTTTGATTAGTGGATTTTTGATAAAGTGGAAAAGCTCAGAGGAAGATGGTGACTGACTGTGGTGTGAGTGGTGAAGGCAGTGACGCAGTGAGTGTTGTGTTTACGTATTATTTGTTTTGTTGTTTTCTCTTATAATTTCTTGCTTTTCCCTTTATTTCAAATACACTTCTAGTATTTAGAATGGTAACAAATAAAAAAAAAAAAAAAAAATATTTTGTATGAAATTTTTAAGACCACATCCCGGATCCCCCCTATTATCTATTGCTTCTTGTGAGAATTACAAATTTGTTTTGCGCGAATTTTGAAATACACGATGCCTCTTGGAACGCATCTATCGCGTAAATAGAGTTACGTGCACTTGCCACCTACCTGGTGTTTCCTGAGGACTCATTGCAATGAAAACAATGAGGCAAACAAACTATTATTGCACAAACATATAAAACTATCAAACACAACAAATTACTGCTATATAAAAAGTAATATACACCTACATGCACATAGCTACTCAAACTCTTATAAATAAACTGATAATATGACAAAAATGTACTGTACTATCTATAGCATGATTTTTTTCTCCATTTACATTTTGTAGGATTAATGTATTTTCTGGCTCAAGATACAGGCAATAGCAATACTGATGGAAATAGAAGAACATTGGGTGTTGCAGCACAACTCAAGCTAAGTAGTGACAGTGGCAGCCACAGAGACAGAGGCACTTGGCATTATGAGCAGACACTTTATGATCTCTTTAATCAACAACTCTTATGACAACCTCTCTCTCTCTCTCTCTCTCTAATACTGGGCACCAAAAGTAATCACACAGATCACATGATATCTCCACTTGATGCCCATAACTGGTGACTGTTTGGGAAAGAAACATGTCTCTGGCATTGACTACGTGGACAAAGGAATGGACTCATGAAGTGGAAAGGTGCACAGAAGCTTACGTTTGTTTGCATCAGGAATAAGTACCTTGATAATTAAGGGATAACATATTTGTGCAGTTAGTATGGGTGAATCACTAGTTATGAACATCTTATTTGACAAATTTGAGTTGTGGATAAAATAATTTTTTGAGGGCATTTACAAATAGAACATTCACATTCATGACTGAAAAATATACAAAATGTTGCCTGGAAGCACACTAAAATGCATTGCTTAAGGGGGAAAAATTAAAATCTCTAGGTAAATCTGATTGGTGAATCTAAATTTTGAAAACATTTCCCATTCTCTTATGGATGACAACAGGAGATGGAAATATGTAAACATGTTTATACAGGAACTGACACAAATATTCCCTTATATTGCCATGTTCTTAAGTTACAATTTGCCTGGTTAATATACGAATGGCTATCAATGTGAAGAATAAGCACCACAGCAATGCACATTCCTTACCAGCACAGCTATACACACACAACACTGCATTCCACATCTACCATACAGCATTGGCACTTGTTTCTATACCATGATGAAGCTTTCCTGCCCCACCACCACAAGGCACCACCACCACCACCACCAACACCACCAGCCAAGCCATTACAAGCCTTGCAGCATCCAAGCAAGCTGTGGACTGATGTAAAGAAACACTAGTTACCTCACTGCTTACTTCCATCTCAGTTTATTGTTGGATTTCTGGAATATGAGGGAGTGAGTGACAATGAGTGAGTCTACTATGTATATAGTCTTAAAAGTAATCCCATTGGTTTCACTCGCTCATGTCCTGTGGTCACAGATGGAAGATAAGTTAAAAGGAAGATAAGAGACAGAAGGTAAGAGAAAGGAGGCTAGAGTTGCTAGGAATGATGCTGGAAAGAAGAGGTAGGTATTAGTATGGAGTGAGCCACCATAACAAATGTAATGAAGCTTTGTAAATATGTAGTACACACCACACATACAACCTGCTGGTCATGCTTTGAATGTAGCAGCATGGATGTATGTCCTGGTGTCTTACTTATGCTCCTGCCCATCCCACTATATCTCCTGTGCAGTGAATTTCAGCCATTTAGTTTTTTTTTTTTTTTTCATACATTGCTTTCACTGTATAATGATTTACTCTTTTTTTATGTGAATTTTTACACATTTACATGATACAAAACTACATATTTACCATTATTCTTTATGGAAATATTAAACTTGCATTATCAGAAATTTACTCCATGCAAGTTTTCCATACATACAATCTCATGAAAAAAAAAGTCACAGCAGTTTATCCTTTATGAAGTGGATAAGTAGAGTGTTTTGTCTTCCTGTCAGTGGTGAGGTGAGGCACAAACCTTGAACCCCTACATTGTGATCCATATATCTGGTCACCATCTAATAGGGAACACATCGAACATCACCAACAGAAGGGAGGCAGAGACAGCTGGCAGAAACATTTTACAGAGAGCAGCACAGCAGCACAGCCAAGCTATACCAAACATTGCTTGGACTAATTGCAGACCCATATGACTACATCAGCACCAGAACTCCTCATACTATTGCTTCAGTCACTCCCCAGCAGTGTTGTTTGAAGTAAAAGCTTACACTGAGTTTGCTTTGATACTGAATTAGGAATTAGGCCAAGTTATGCAAGGATTATGCATGTCATCTTCCATTCTATTCTCTTTCAATAACAAAGACACCTTTAGAAATGTTCACTACTGCATCAATCACTCCCTCACACAATATCTGAGCCGTCCATTCTGCTCACACCACAACTGCAACATCCTCCTTACTCTTATTGCTGGCTTCCTTGAACCTTGAGACCTATTATGCCACAAAGGCATATCAGAATTATCATAACTTTACTATCATGCATTACCTTCTTTTTATTATGTTTATCAACAGGATTAGGTAGCATCCCAAGATTTTTATTTAAATGTTCTCTCTTGAAAAGTCTGATTTCCATCTCTTTCTCTCTGCCTCTCTCCTCTCACTTCCATAATATTAAACAAGGTAACTAAATTTGCTTATCTTTCCATTATTCACACAGTCAACCTGATCACACAACACTCTTACTCTTCATGGGTCTACAAAACTGATTATCTTACAATCATGATGTGTCTGTTTTTTTCACCACCACCCATAATCAGACTAATGCCGTAAGATAATGCACAATCCCATCAATGTACTGCACTGAAGCAAGACAAGTGGTGTGGACCATTCTGTTACATGATCATTTGACTTACTGAATTGAAGGGTTTAACTTTGGTATCTAGATATACAAAACATATTGTACATTTCTACTGCTACCCTGTACTATTGTAATGGGTAAAAGAATGGGGTGATAAGTGAATCATTAAATGATCTTTCTTATTATTGGCATTAAGGGGTCTAACTCCTGTGTGTAAGTATACAAACTTTGCTGCACTTTTTCATTTCAATCTTGCACAGAAGCATACAAGATTTGTGCAATTTCCATTACATCACTAGTTAATCTTCTGCCCTACTGACTTGAGATTTTCATAATTCTTGTATAGATTTTGCTCAACTGATGTGTGCAAGATGTGCTATGTGCATTACTTCACAAGATGATCTTCTGTATCAACCTCTGGAACTATGTTTCTCATGTAAACTTTTCACACATTCCCATCCCTACTGTATGTGCAAGACTGGTGGTGTGCAGATCTTCCAATACAACCCAAATCTTTTCCTTAAGAATTCTATGTGCTTGCAATTTCCTATGTTCACATCTCTCCTCCTCCTCCTCCTCCTCCTCCTTCTTTGGGTGCTTTCAAATTCCAGTGTTTATATCCCTGCTCCTCTTCCTTTACACTAAAACAGAGCTGAAGGGGAGGTTACAGAGACAGTGTTAGTAATGTTACAGTGAGTGGCTATATAAAGTAAAGAGACATGCAGTGCCACCACCCCAGTGCCCGGTGAGTGTGGCATGCTGGCAGCACTTGGCACTCACACCTACACACTATGGACGCCTCTGCTGGCTATGGGTCCCTACAGGCAGCTCACTCTCTCCCTGCCTGCAGCTTCTCCCTGGGTGCAGACATGGTGGTCACAGGGGTCATGAGGATCACAGGGGGGGAATCACACAGGGAGGATAAAAAAGAAAGGTCAAGGTGCTATTCATTGACCTCAGCATAATTTTCTATCATTATGTTTGGCCCTCACTGGATGGCCAACACCTAAATAAACTAAAAAAAAAAAAAAAAAAGTAAAGAAGTAAAAGATGAAAATCCTTTATCCAGAGAAAAAAAAATTATAATAATTAGAATAAAAAAAAAAAATGTCATATGAGGCATGGTATGGAAGAGGGGGATAACCCTTAAATCTGGAGGTTTTGAGTTAGAGAAGAGAACTTGTTAAAGGGTGTGATTATCATGTGGAAGAGTCGGGGAGAAGAGATCTGACCATCCTGATGGTTAAACTAAGGACTAAAGTGACATAATTTGGGGTGTAGTGTGGATCAGACTAACTCTCTCTCCTGTATGTAAGAGGGGGACAAGCCCCGCGCATGCTGGGACATGCATGGACCAGTGAAAACGGAACATTTAGCCATGCCTCTGCGCCTGACCAATCACAGCCCAGTGTGGCGTGTTATTGTCATTTTCCCACCAAATGTGATGCATCACCACCATACTAGCCTCTGCCTTCACCACACAAGCTAGTCTTCTGATTCTCAGCACTTTTTCGTTCTTTATAACATGTCTTCATCCAGCAATACACGTGTTGACTCCCCTGCCCCTCAACCTGACGCTGATGTGGATATCTGGCATGCTGAGCCCCAGCAAAGGAGGAAAGAAGACTGTGCCTGTCATCAAGAGTCACAGCATATTCCATCACCATTGTGACTACCAACCTTGCTCATGGGTGGAAGGATAGCAAATAAATCCCCAGTCAATCCTTATTATTGTGTTGGTAAATCTGCTAAGGGGAATGTCAGGAACATAAAGGCATTGTTCCTGATAATGAACTTAAATGTCTCAAGCCAATATAAAGGATGAAAGTGAACCCTAACACAGTTTTTAACATAATACCTCTTATACCATACATGCTTTATAAAAATGTGGAGTAGGGGGTGAGCAAAATTTGCGGCCATAACCAAAAATTAAATAAAAAAAAAATAAATAAATAAATAAAAGAATTACTAAAAAGCATATGGCAAGGCAGAATTACCCTAGATATTTCATTTGATGCATAATAGTAATATATTTTTACTGTTTTCATAGTAATCAGTGATAAATTTCAAAATGCAATTTCTCAAAAGTAGGGTCATGTGAACTGTCTCCCTCTCTCATACTGTGCCTCATAAATAAAGGTGACTTTATAACCTAAGCACATTTTCATACAAAGAGTATCATAATAATATTATCATGTGAATCATCAGAATATTTGGCCTTTCAAACTCACAATGTTTTCTTTTTCATATAACATTTTTTTCTGATAGTAACCTAAGTAGGAGGAAATCTCTTCATAAAAATAATATGTAAATAAAATAAACAGATAAATATATAAATAAAAAAAAAAAAATCAGAAACACTTCATTCCTAATATAATTTCAGATAAGCAATTCTCAGCTCATATGATCCACATTTATAAAGATTCATTCTGTGCTGTCTGTATTACTGTCAGCATGAATGATAAGAGAGTATTGCTGTCCTGTCTATTCACAAGCTCACTGCAGTACAATGTGTTGCAGTGTTCCTAGTGCTACTTCAAGAAATGTACCTGCCTCACCTCCAGTCAATCTATTTTATATCTCTATTTGATTATACCTGTCACTAACTCAGCCAAGGTATTCTGCTAACACATACCCTCCCATCACCTACAACCATCAAAACACTCTCTCATCATCTACACCCATCACAAGAAACTTCCCAATTATCTATACCCTCTCTTCCTACACATCCACCTCCCATCTCCCCATCACAAGATTCTTCCCAATCACTTACATCCTCCTATCCCACACAACCTACTCCATCTCCCATTCTCCCCCACATACCCTCCCTTATCCTATACCCATCACCCTTCCATCCTACATACTCACTTCCTATCTATCTCTCCTTCACATACCTGCGCAGTTTGGCAAAGCGACGCGTGATATCAGCTGGGGACTGGATGAGAGTTGAGTACATGTTAGTGGCGACCTTGAGGATGCACAGTAGAAGTGGCCCCAGTATAGCACCTTGCACCCCCCAGTAGAAAACACCTCCAGCTATGGCGAGGCCTGTCAGGTAAGGGTGGCTGCCTCTGTGTGGAAAAAGGCAGGAGAGATTTAAGAGTATGCTTGTTCTTTTGTTTTTTCATTTCATCATGTTTGGTTGCTTAAGCTTATTGTCTGTTTATCTATCATTCTACATACCAATTTATTTATGGGATGGCATAGGAAGGATGTACATAAAGACATTATTTCTTCTTGATATAAGGGTATCTATTATACATATCTATCGCTCTCTTTACTTATTAATCTGTCTATAAACTTCCATTACTGGTAATATGTGTATCCATTTATTTATCTATTACAACTTTCTAATCTGTAAGATATATGGACACACACACACACACACACACACACACACACACACACACACACATGCACACAACACAACACAACACAACACATACACACAACACAACACAATACAACACAACACACACACACCAAGTAACTAAGTATCCAGTCTTTCCCTCACCCCTTAATGTCAGCGTAGATGGCAGTGTCAACACAAGACATGGGCAGCAGCTGGGCCACAAGGAGGAAACCCGCCAGCCAGGGGGATTCCCGGTGCCAGAAGAGTTCAAGAGCACCAGGAAAGGCAGCCCAGTATGTCCCCACCAGAGGCACAGCACCAAACACTGCTCCCAACACTGATGGGAAGAAGATGGTGTGAAGTGAAGAGGTATGTAGTAATGTGTTTATCTAGTAGTTGTATGTAAGGCCTCAACCAAATTCATATGGTCCTGCCTCTGTATCTATGTACATTAACCCATCTTTTTCCTAGATTTAATGTGCATTCCTTGTCTCTTTCATCTTCACTTCCTTTTCCTCCTTTCTTTTTATATTTTATCATTTCTACTATAACTACAGTACAATGGTTCAAGTTTGCCACAATATCTTCCCCTCTTTTCCTTTTATTCATGACTTGGCTTCTTTTTCTGCATCATCTCTCCACACACCTGAAGGGATGCAAACAATGCACACTACCATCCCTATTCATTCCTCTCTGCCTCTTAAAAAAAAAAAGCAAGTTCAAAATTATGCTGAATCACAAAATCTCCATCCCGCTGCTCACCAGAAGGGATGTAGACAATGTTGACACTGAAGAGGGAGTGCAGCAGCCACGTCCACATGCCGTAAAATGCTCCCATCTTGAGCGAGGCAATGAACACTCCATTCACCGCGTCCTCCACTGCTTTGCCCAGGCTGGGGGTGGGGAGGCATTGTGGTGGCACAGGTAACTGGATGTGCAGAATGAGTGTGATGGGTGCAATGGATGTGTTCAATTGAGCGTCTGTGAATGTGGTGTGGTTATGGTCCAGATGCATACTGAGTGCAAGGGCAGGATGTGTGTGTTGACATCTGACATGAGGCCACAAAGGCAGGCTAGATAAAAAGCATTTTTCACTCACATGCACATAATTCATTTAGTGAGTTGTAGTGCACTAAAGTTACAGATAGATGAAGACAGAAAGAAAGCATAAAAGACAAAAACAATCTTAGTCACTTCAAAATATGTTAATCAAACGATTGCAAATCCCCATTCAGTTGCATGTGATGTGAATCAAAGTACAATGTGGTGCATGACTAAACATTATCTAGTGATATGGTAATAAGAAGCATGTATAACACACATTCCATTCTCTTGTCCAAATATGCTTGGACAAATATATGGTATGGTGCATGGTTTTACCTTATGGTGCAGTGTTGACAAATAATACATAATGTTCTCCATTCCTTTCACCACAGCAAACAACATACACATCCCTACTCACTGGGTCATCTGGCCAGGCGCCAAGTTGACTATCACAGCAACAGGCTTGTAGACTGACCCACTGGCGCTCAGCACGTAGAACAGCGATGACATGAACACGACCTAAATGCAGAGAGATGGTGGGAAAGGTAATTGGGTGTGGTCAGAAAATGAAGGGAGGGAAAGTTAAATGGTAAGGAAAAGGGAATTAGATGGAGATAGAGTGAAGTATGAAAGAGAATATGTGATAGAATACTGATTGAGAATACAATAAATTCATACTCTGTGGTGAGAATATAATGCAGCCTTAACATGATAAAATAATGAAAAAGTAAGGTTTTCAGTCAGACTCACCACACTAATGAGAGCGTTAAGAATAGAGAGAGATCCTCCAAGCAGCAGCGAGGCGACAGCAGTGAGGGCAGAGATGGCCAGACTGAGGTTCCCCAGCAGGAGGCCCCACACTGACTCCAGCACACTCATGACAGTGCCCAAGTTGTCCCCCACCACTTCACTCACCAGGGACAGACTAACCCCTGTGCCACCACCACAAACAAACACATTATGAGCAGTACAGATAAGTATGTTCACTAGTGCACTATACATCCACTGCCACACATATCAATACCATTATAGCTAAGGTATGTTGACCCCAGCACCAGAACATCATCACTACCACACACATCATTACTGGTACAAATAAGACATGCTGACTTTGGTGGTTGGAAAACATAGGATGAAGTAGATAATAAAAAATAAGGTGCTTTTCTTCATTGTGTTTTTTCATCACCATATTGCCACTCTAGATAAGGTACATTAATTTGAGAAAACACATGATGAAACAAAAATATAATGTTCATCCATTTTATGTTTCAATTTCTAAATTTCACTTGCTTAACGGAAACTATTTATCATCTAGAATTGATATGAAGAGAAAGAAGGTGGAGGGGAAGATGAGAGAGGGAGGGAGGGAGGGAGGGAGGGAGGGAGTGAAGAAGGGTGGATAGAGAAGACAAAAATAGTACTGTGATAGTCATGTTCCTTCTTCCCTCACTCCCTTTCCCTCGCTTGTATTTCCTTTGTAGACATGCATATATTGTACATAAAAAAATTATAATAAAAGAGTGTGTGAGGAGAGAAAAAAAAAAAAAAAATCAAATTAAAACGTGCATCCCTAACATGACAGCCAGGATGGGGCTCTAGAGAACAGGGAACAGCTGGGAACCTTACGTGGGTGACTGTAAACACTGACAAGCCAAGTATTGTGGGACTCTTGCCATGGTTATAGTAATGGCAATAATAAAGTATCCATTGGCTGGCTGGCTGAGCTAAGACCTTACACTCTGCTAGGATCAATGCAAAAGGAAAAGAAAATAACAATAATACCAAAATCTTACAATCTAGTAACATAATGATATTAGGAAAAATTGCAAATATATATATATATATAATAAAAAAAATAAATAATAATAAATATGATAATAAAAACCAACTGACCTCCCATTGCTGAGTCTGACCACCACGTTGAGAGGTCACAAGTGCGAGGAAAGGAGAGGGAGAGAGGAGAGGGGAGGAAAGAAAGGGAGAAAATATTTAACTCACTAATATTGATTCTATTATGAAAATCTGTAAATTGTGGTGAGAGATGAATTTTTCCCACCAAACCTCTCAGATGAAACTAGTAAGAGAAGAATACAGCAGACACAGTGAGGTGTTACTATTAGTATTGAGGAGGGGGAGCAGAGGTGAGAGTGATGTAGTGACAGGATGCAGTGTGGTTTTATCAAATAGAGATGAAACTGTTAAGTAATGAGGTAAAATGTGCTGTTATCATTACACTTTTTTACAAGATTAGGAGAGTGATCAAAGATTACAAACACTTGCAAAAAAGCTATATAATTGCTGTCTGCCCCAAAAAATTACAGTAAAATAGTAGAGATACACTAAAGGTAGTTAAGCTTTAAAGTGTTAGGATAGATGACATTCTAGCTGAAAACATTGTATCCTCAATTTTCTGCATCTTGTTTCCCAAGTTTTTGGGAAGTGTTAATGAAGTTTGTGGAAATAAATCAATATTAAAACCAAATAAAACATTTATTTCACACACTTAAGTTAAAAAATCTTTTCAAAGTAAACTGTTGGAAGGTTAGATGTATGTTCATGTACTTATTATGTGTACTGTGGATAAATATTTCTTTACTTTGTTTTTTTAATGCATGAAAAAACTAACCTAATCAGTTAGGCAATTCTACTCCTTTTTTTTTAATCTAGAAAATTGAGGCTTCATGATTATTAATACTTCAACTTGGGTCACAAAGCCAGGTGAAGCCATGAGGGAGTGTGAGAGGGCATGGTGGGCAAAGTGGTCAGGTACCTGGGGAGTGCTTAAGTCCCTCCATCAGCGAGTCGAAGCTCATTGCCACAGCCTCCGAGGTGACCACTGGGCCGGGTGACACAGCCTGGGGATGTGCCACCACCCAAGCCTGGTACACTCGGTCCCACAGCTCCACCACCTGCAACACACACAGGTACACTCACTGATGCAGTTTTCCTTCCAATATTTCTAACAAAAGTGACATATCTTTTTTCATAGTAGCTGTCATTGGCTACATCTGCTTCTGATGTGTATCATAGGCCATCCACACCCTCTTACCTGTCACTCTTCTCTTCTCCTCCATCACACCACCTTCATCCCCTCCTCTCTCTCTCTCTCTCTCTCTCTCTCTCTCTCCCTGACAAACTTATTTCATAGAGAGAGAGAGAGAGAGAGAGAGAGAGAGAGAGAGAGAGAGAGAGAGAGAGAGAGAGAGAGAGAGAGAGAGAGAGAGAGAGAGAGAGAGAGAGAGAGAGAGAGAGAGAGAGAGAGAGAGTATGTTTACTAAAATTTCAAAGGATTTCAGATATAAGCAATGAAAATAATATATTAAAAGAAATAGTAAACAGTATGAGATAAAGTGTGGTTTTACCTTCCCTGTCTTTACTTGCTTCTGCTTTTTCATCTACTCTCTCTCTCTCTCTCTCTCTCTCTCTCTCTCTCTCTCTCTCTCTAACCTGCACTTTCATTCAGAACACAGTATATACACACACTTACACACACACACACACACACACATGCTCGCTCCGTAATGGGGAAGACTGGCTGGGTGACCAGCAGACGACCGAGGAGGTGAATTACACACACACACACACACACACACACACAGATGTGACAAAGATTGCGAACTACTCCAGGAAGACTTGGACAGAATATGGAAATGGAGCTGTACATGGCAAATGGAGTTCAACACGACAAAATGCAAGAAAATAGAGTTTGGCAAGAGTGAAAGAAGAATCAGGAGTATGTACAAGATAGGAAATGAAGACATAAAAACCAGTCATGAAGAAAAAGACCTTGGGGTGACAATTACCAATGACCTATCGCCAGAGAGACATATAAACAAAATAATTGGAGAAGTATTGAACTTATTGAGGAACATAAGAGTGGCGTTCATATATTTAGATGAAGAAATGATGAAGAAAATAATTACTGCAATGATAAGACCGAGGCTTGAATATGCAACAATACAGTGGGCTCGAACTTAAAGAAACACATAAGGAAACTAGAGAAAGTACAGAGGGCTGCAACAAAAATGGTGCCTGACTTAAGAGATTTGACTTATGAAGACAGACTGAAAAGAATGCAACTTCCGACCCTGGAAAACAGAAGAGAAAGGGGAGACCTGATAGCAATATACAGAGTGATGATTGGCATGGAAAAAATGGATAGGGAAGATCTGTGTATGTGGAATGAAAGAATGTCGAGAGGGCATGGGAAAAACTAAAATGGCCACTTATAGGAGAGATGTGAAAAAATATAGCTTCCCTCATAGAAGGGTGGAAGCATGGAATAGTTTAGACGTGGAAGTGGTCAACGCAAGGAATATTCATGATTTTAAGAAAAAGCTGGACATTAATAGATATGGAGACGGGACAACACGAGCATAGCTCTTTTCCCGTATGTTACAATTAGGTAAATACAATTAGGTAAATACACACCAAGTGGATAATGAAAAACTGATCCTGAGAGAAGAATATGACATCCGAAGCACAAGATCGCATAGTAAAAAGCTGAGAAAAGGAAGATGTCTGAGAGATATTAAAAAATATAGTTTCCCGCAGAGATGTATTGAGATGTGGAACAGTTTAAATGAAGAAGTAGTGTCTGCAACGAGTGTGCATGCTTTTAAAGTAAGATTGGATAAGTGTAGATATGGAGATGGGGCCACACGAGCATAAAGCCCAGGCCCTGTAAAACTACAACTAGGTAAATACACACACACACACGCTCGACTAACAATCGAGATGGCCAGGTTCGAATCCCAGTAAGCAGTGAGGCAAATGGGCAAGTCTCTTAATGTGTGGTTCCTGTTCACCTAGCAGTAAATAGGTACAGGATGTAACTCGAGGGGTTGTGATCTTGCTTTCCTGGTGTGTGGAGTGTGTTATGTGGTCTCAGTCCTACTCGAAAATTGGTTTATGAGCTCTGAGCTCGCTCCGTAATGGGGAAGACTGGCTGGGTGACCAGCAGACAACCGAGGTGAATCACACACACGCTTGTTAAGTGACTATGGTGTCTTGCTGTAAGATTTTGTGTTAGAGACCATAAGTTTGTGTATAAAATGGTAATTAAACCATAAGAAAAGGAAGATACACCCAAGGATTGACAAGCTGCTGGAGTGTGAAGTGAAAAAAGAGCCTTTCATCACCGTCAAGGAAATGAAAAAAGCACAGTACCACACCCTGATGTGTTGGGAGAGGTGTCATATATTATAGAATACTTGAAAAGGGGAATTTATTTCAAATTGCTTACGACAAACACATAAAAAAACGTATTATGAGGAGAAAAATATAAGATTTTCAACTTACGCTGTAAGACATGAAAGTCATACAAATTGTAAGACTTAAGCAAAAAACATAAAACTTGACAGGCATTCACATATGGGCAAGGCTTCTATTCAAGTGTGTGGCCCATGGTCACCTAGCAGTGATTAGATATCTGGTATAAATCAAGAGTTGTGACCTGCTGCTGGGTAGGAGAAACAAACTCTGAATAGAAAAATACACATGGAGTGGCCTGACCACTCCAGGACTAGGTCACTAGCCTAATCTAGTGCTACCAAGCAAATGCACATCAGGATGTCAGAAGCCACCATGGGGTTGTGTAGACTTAAGATGTACGTATGAATGTTAGTATATAAGGATAATATGTAGAATTTTTAGCTGACTCTGTAAACTGCCACTCAGAATAAACTAAAATACTACATTATTATTAAACACACATACATACAAGACTAGGGATCGACCGATTATCGGCCGGGCTGATTATTGGCTCCAATATTAAGCATTTTGATGCATATCAGCATCGGCCTTTTTTTTAATTCGACGGCTGATAAGAGATAAATTCAAAACTGGGTTATTTTGGCTCTGATGCAGCCGCACTCTTTGTCTTTTGTCACTACTCTATCTTCAGCATTGTCTCACCCGGCACCCACAGCACCATCTGATTGGTTACAAGCAGAGCGAATCAGCAGTGAAAGCTGTGCATGTATAGCGCTGTGGAGATATTGTCATAGCCCTGTGCTCCCAACAAGCACTAGATTAAATATATGTGTTTTAATATTTATGGGAAATTACTTAGATTAAGTAACTATTTGTATGGGTAATTATTATTGTGTGAGTAACTACTGTTGTGTGAACAAGGTAGTCGAGTCTCCAGTGCCTGCCCTGATGCCACCAACGTTTGAGGTTTCACTGCTAAACACCGGGTCTCATTTCCCTGCTCGAAACTCCGAGCTGCTTCACTGTTAATACCGGGTCTCATTCCCGTTTCGAAACACACCGGGCTTCAAACCCAGTTAATATAAGGCCCCACGCCTGAAAGTTGCGGCAGTCTCACCACTAGACATCGAGGTCTCTCCTCTCTCCCAAGGTGTTGTGAGGGGCATGGTTGGGGACTCGACTGGCTTACCAGGGTCTGCTATCTTCGGTTTCGGTATGTGTGTTAAATGTGTCATTGTGTAACTGTTTCTCTCGCATATGTTGTGTGTAATCTGGGTGTACAGTGAGTTCGGGTCATTTGTTAATTATTCAGAAAAGTGTCACTCTCCTGGGGTTCTGGTATGTTCCTTATGTTCATAAATAATAGTTTATTTTATAGAAATTTTTAATATAAATTCCCTTACTGATCAGTTACTCACTCCCTATTGTGGTTGACTCCTATCCCCCTAGACTTCAGGGTTATTCAGTGTTGCCACAGTGGAGAGGGGCGTAACAATATACACATGGTGGAGAACAAGGAACATACAAGGAGGAAGTTTAGGTGTGGGTTTAAGTTTGGAGGACAGTGGCAGTGCTGCCATCTTTTGGTAGTGAGCACTTTCATAGAAAATGTTTTCAGGAGTAACATGAACATTTCTCCTATGCTCCCCCTCCCACCTCCTATTCTTTCCCTCTATTCTCTCATGTTAATAAACTTATAAGGCAAATAAAACATGTTTATATTATAATATATATATATATATATATATATATATATATATATATATATATATATATATATATATATATATATATATATATACTGCAAATGAACTTCAGCTCCAAATATTGGTTATTAGCCTCTTTGACTACTAATAATCGGTTAATCTCTAACAGGAGAGATGTAGCCTGGAGCTTAGACCACAGGGAAGGTCATGGTGAGAGGGCAGCAGAGAGAAATAAGGAGGGAGTGTAGATGGAAGGTGGACATGAAGTAGGGTTGGGAAAGGTGGCTTTATTTTGTGATCATTTCTTCTGGCCTACTAAAAAGTTGACATGTGGCTTAAGTTAATAATAAATGTAAAAAGCCTACTTTATTGAATGTGGAGCTGACTGTACATACACGCTTCCTCTTCAGCACTTAGTATACATCTGCATGTGTGAGTGACTAAAAAAGAGCAGCTTACCTTGTAATAATATAGATAGTACTTGGAATACAATACAAAAAGTAGCAATAGAAGCAAGGAATAAATAACATTGTGAGGGGATACTAGACATTTGCATAGAGCACACTGATATGGAGACAGGATCATGGGAGTGTAGCTCAGGCCCCTGTATGCTACAACTAGAAAACACACTCACAAGTAGCCAGGCACAGAAGAACAGAAGTCCTTAGACAAAAATGAGCAAATCACTCTATAGCTAATGTATTATTATTTTCAGAATTAATGGAGGTCATGTTCTTATTGCAATTTCAATATGTATTTGCTCTCTCTCTCTCTCTCTCTCTGGCACATGCATTGCTTACCTGTTTCTCCAGCTGTTCAGCCTTCACATCATCAGTCTCTCCCAACATTCCTCGCACCTGGGAAGGCATATGAGAACAATCAGAGAGTGCATGGATCCAATACCCACAATCATGCAGTCCCATAGCATGGCAATCTTCAACTGTCCTGTGTTCATATGCCCTATAATTTTTCAGTAATGTGTGTGCACTGCTAACATGTTCAGACCTGATTGAAGAAACATTTCATATTCTATATCAAAGGAAAACCTGTAGTGACTCATGAAGAAACATTTCATATTCTATATCAAAGGAAAACCTGTAGTGACTCAATCATTATAAAACTGTCTCAGTTTGGGACAATCTCAACTTACAGGATCATCAAATTTTACATAATTAGAGGGATTATTGCTAATAAAAACTTGTATTAGAGTTTTACAGACAAGTAAATAAATATCTTAATCACACTAACAAATGGGCAAGTCAATGACATCACTAACACATTTGCACTAAGAGGTATGTAAAGCAGTGAGGGAATGGATAGCATACTGCAGTGGCTGCCTGGTAACTTAGTAACACACTGATAACTACTGTGTTGTATAGGAAATGCTGGGAACAGACTAACATCATGTACGACTTTGGAAGTACATATACATGAACAAATCTAATAATGCAGCACCCTAAACATAATCTTTGAAGCTATTCTTTTATAAAGTATCAGTTTGTTACAATGTTCTACACCTTTCATGTCTTGCTTGTCATATGAGAATCTTTTCAAAGTGTGTGTGTGAGTGTGTGTGTGTGTGTGTGTGTGTGTGTGTGTGTGTGTGTGTGTGTGTGTGTGTGTGTGTGTGTGTGTGTGTGTGTATTTACCTATTTGTGTATTACAGGGCCCGAGCTAAGCTCTCTGTGACCTGTCTCCTTGTCCATTCCTGTCATATCTCTCTTTCATCTGATTGACACACACCGCGTCAACGACATCACTGCTTAGTTTATTCCACTTATCAATGCTACGATGCGGGAAACCGTATTTTCTCACGTCATTTAGACAGATGTCTTTATTAGCTTTTTCCATGTCCTCGGAGATGATTACTTGTGGTCACCTTTATCAACTCTCTGTCCAGTATGTCAATCTTGTTCACCAATTTATACATAGTTATCATGTCTCCTCTTGTTCTTCTCTCTTCTAATGTGGTCAGCCCCAGCTTCCTCAGTCTTTCCTCATAGTCTAACTCCTGAGTCCTGGTACCATCCTTGTTGCCAGCCTCTGTACCCTTTCCACCTTCTTCACATTTTTCTTCATATGCGGTGACCAGACACATGCTGCATATTCTAACTGGGGTCTTATTAAGGTACATAATATCTTCTTCATCATTCCTTCATCTAGGTAGTGGAATGCAAGGCCAATATTTTGAAGCATGTTATATGTTTTCCAAAAAATCTTGTTAATGTGTTTCTCCGGTGACAAAGTGTTTTGCACGGTTACTCCTAAGTCTTTCTCCTCATTGGTCTCTTTAATTTTCTCATCACCCAGCCTGTAATCCCTGTTTGGTCTGTATCTACTTCTTCCCATTTTCATAACATGGGTCTTGTCTATATTAAATTCCATCTGCCACTCCTTACTCCACTCATATATTTTATCAAGATCTTCCTGTAACTTGTTACAATCTTCCACATTCTTTACTCTCCTCATAATTTTAGTATCGTCCGCAAACATGTTCATGTAACTGTCAATTCCTACTGGCATATCATTAACATAAATCAAAAACATGATGGGACCCAGCACTGACCCTTGTGGAACTCCACTGGTTACCTTCTTCCACTCGGACTTCCTTCCTCTCACCACTGTTCTCATTTCTCTTCCCATTAAGTAATTTTCCATCCATTTTGCTAGTTTATCATTTACTCCTCCAATCTTCTTTAGTTTCCACATCAGTCTATTGTGTGGTACTTTATCAAAGGCCTTTCTCAAGTCCAGGTAGATAGCATCCACCCATCCCTCTCTATGTTGTAGTATGTCAGTCACTCTTGAATAAAAACATAATAAATTGGATACGCACGATCTTCCTTTTCTGAAACCAAACTGTCTTTCACTCAGAATGTTTTCACTTTCTAGATACTCACTCCACTTAGCTTTAATTACTTCTTCACATACCTTGCACAATATACTAGTCAACGATACTGGTCTATAATTTAGCGGTTCCATTCTACTACCATTCTTATATATAGGCACAATGTCAGCTCTTTTCCACTCTTTCGGGACTAATCCTGTTCGTATGGAGGTTTCCACAATATCAAATACTGGGTTCAACAATTGATCCTTACATTCATTTAGCAACCTCCCAGATATGCCATCAGGCCCCATTGATTTATTAATATCCAGATTGCTTATAATTTTCCTTACATCTTCCTTAGTAACCATGATGTCCTGCATTTGCTTTATTTCCGTAGGCCTTCCTCCCATAAAATGCTCCTCCTTTGTAAACACTTTGCAAAAGTTGTTGTTCAAAATTTCAGCTATATCTCCAGCATCCTCATATACTTCTTCCCATTTTTACCTTTTCTATTGCCTCCTTATATTTAGTTTTCCATTTATGAATTTGTAAAACATTTTGGGTCACTATCACAGTTTTCCACCACCCTCTGTTCATATTCCTTCTGTGCTGTTCTCCTTACTTCAACATATCTATTCCTTGCTGTTTTGTAAACTTCTCTTGATAATACATCACTGTTTTTCTTAAGTTTCTTCCATGCCTTTTCTTTGTTCTTTTTTGCTTCTTCACAATTTCTATTAAACCACTGTTTATTATTTAAAGTCCTCTTTCTGTGATATGGCACAAACTTTTCACAGCAGAGTTATACAAATCCATAAATTTATCGTATTTCAATTGCATATCCCTTTCCTGGTATACCACGGACCAGTCAATTTCATTAAAGAACTCCCTTATATGGTTATAATTTGCCCTAATATAATTTAATTTTTCCTCCCTGTGTTCCACAATCTTATTCGTGCTTAATTCCATATCCAGCTCAAAGCTTAGGACATCATGATCGCTTTTCCCCAAGGGACATTCATGTTCAATTTCCTCTTTTAGAGAGATGCCCCTGGTAAATACCAAATCCAACCTTGCTGCAACATCTTGTCCCCTGCACCTTGTTGGTGATCTCACCCACTGTGTCATCAAGTTATTTGTTGCTACCTTTAACAATTCCTCTGCCCACTCACCACCGTTCACCACTTCATAGTCTTCCCACACTATTTCTTTGCAATTAAAGTCTCCAACTATCATCACTCTATCCTTTCTGATGAGTTCTTGCTTCATTCTGTCTAGAGTATTTCTCATCACCATTTTGTACTGTTCATATTCCCAAGCAAGTATGTGTGTGTATGTGTGGTGCAATAACAGGTGCAATGGTGCTGGCAGTGAGCATCTCATGTGCTATCATGCACATCTCCCTTCAGCTTGCAAAACATGAATATGTTTTGTACAACTTTCTCTTTCTGACACATGCAAAGAGGCCTCAGAGAACAATGCAAGAAACACAAACTGGTAAAAAGGAACTGGTAAAACCAACATAAAAATCATATTTAAAGTTTTGCAGAAGTACTAAAGCCTGAATACTAAACAAGAAAACAATGAATATGAAACCAATGCATCATAGACATATGCACATTCTCATTGCTCAGGAGCAAATGATATAGGTGCCACTCAAGCCGAGGAATACACAGTCATTTCTCAATTAATGTGAGGGTTATGTTCCTGGAGACATCTTGCTATTCAAACATGATTTTCCCATAGAAAACAAAAAATAATATGGGGTTATGCTCCTGGCCACTGGGGAAGTCTGGCCCATTTTGGGGATTTTGTTACTCAAACCTTAAAACTATTAATAAATCACTAGGTCATGGAAACAATAATAACACACATTCTTGTCCAAGAAATAAAAAAATATTAATTCAATGTGATTTGGCATATGATTCTATATGCCAGGAATACCATTCCATATTCATACATTTATTATTACTGCATTTAATGAAATAAATCATGAGTATAATTTGGTGGTGACTCATAGCAGCGCTTGATTACCATCACATCAGCTGACTGAGCCATGCAGTCCAGACCACACTGCCTCACCATTCCACCACAGGCAACATGAAGAATTTTATGAAGACAACCAGCCCTATTACTGCTGCAGAACATGATTTATTAATAGACTTGGTGAGCCAGGAAAAAGTGCTTCTAAATAAAAAACACAGATGGCTGTATAATGGCCTTAACACGGGAGAAAATTGCCACCTTCTTTAACTGTGCAGGCTATCTACATAAATTGGTACTCATCAAGCAATAAAGACATACAACTAATTCCAACTAATTCAAGCCAACAAGAATTCTGATGGAAAACTTGGGAGATGGAGATGCAGTGATTGAAGCTGGTAGCGGCAATGTTGTTGTTGTTCCTGGGTTTGGTTCCAATCACAATTTTTGTAAAGTAGGCTATTTGAATGATAACCCATATTTTTTTGTTTCTAAAACAAATTAGTTCACAAAAAAAAAAAAAAAAAAAAAAAAAAAAACTAATAATAATAGGTATTCAGGCAAAATTTATGCGAAGATATTGACAAAGACATGGGACTTGGTTCACTTTTGCAGCGAAGGTAAATCCTGCCTGATTGGTGCCTTCCTGAGGTGTGGGAAGGCCATGCTCTTAAGAACACAGATTTCTCCTGGATGGTACCCTTCAACTGATGAAGGTGGAAGGTATTGTTTAAGAATCTGACTGAGTGTCTCAGGCGGTTCCCTCAGAAGCAACATGGGTGCACATGACATCAAGTTGAGTTAAGCTATGTTAAATTGAATAAATTGCATTATTCAATTTTATCTCCTTAAATATCAAGTCATGTTTAATCAAAATTGCGTTATTCAAACTTGTGTTAATCGAGAGCTGACTGCATTACAAATAGATCAACCCTGAACATCCAATGTCAAAGGAAAAAAATAAATGTTTAGACAACTGAACATGAATCACACAAGAAACCAAACGTGACATGTGCTGCCAAGAGAAAAAACCAAGCATGGCACAACAAGGCAGTACACAAGAGTCCTGCACTAAGGAATTTTGAGGCTTAAGACTAACGCTGATATTCTTTAGTGCTTCAAACTCTCATAAGGACTATTTTCAAAGGCCACAGAGATAATTGGTCAAGTCTTCATGGCTGTTTTTTCTTATACGTAGATAACTGGCAATGTTCAATAGTGTGAATGTGTGAGTGTGAGGTACTTTGTCTCGGCTGCCCCATATGAGATTAGTAGCCTGGTATATAGACATACAAAATACAGAATCTTCATTAAATTATCTTAAATTATCACCAAAATCCCAAAATACACCTATGAAAACATGATTGAATTCCACTATGGCCTCTTAAAAATAGTTGAGATAAGGCATCAAAATATTTGTGAATCTGTTCTAAACACTAAAGCAAATACAACACAGTAATGACACAAACTACAGGCCTCCAGCAAATAATACTGCAAGTCCTCCAATGGCACCCTAAACTTACATCATTACATTAAAATCTTTCAATAAGAACTTAAACCAATACCTGCCTACATCCCAACTTTAGAGCTTCACAACTTATCCTTAAACTTCCATTAGCAAAGTAAACCCTTGATTTTCAAAATTAAAAACAAAAAAGTTAAAGCAAAAGTTAAAGTCTGAATGTTCTAAAATATACAGTGGAGACTCAATACTAAAACTTAATTAGTTCCAAATGGCTGTTCAAGTCTTAAAAAGTTTGACTATTGATACCTATAAATCAGGTAATTCGTTCCAATCTTAAGTTTATAAAAATTTCAACGTATTATTTATTTATTTATTTTTTTTACAATTTTGATTTGTACATACCGTAAGAGAAAGCTGGTGATGGATAACTTAGAAAAGGAGGGGAGAAGGGTGGGGAGGAGGAGGAGGGAGGTCGCCAGAAGATGAGTCACCATCCATGAAAATGTCTGTTGTAACTTTTATCCTGGTGTGATTCCTGTAAATCCACTAATGGAGTGCTGTGGCTCACTAACACTTGCACTTTCACCAGATTCCTTATTTTCATCACTAATAAGCCTCTTTGGTGTCATCATAAGTTTCTAAATGAAAAAGTACCGATAGGATGCAGAATAATGTTGTTTTTCTCAAGACTGCGGCAGGACTAGGGATACACACCGGCATCCGTTATACAGGGGGTCCTCGTGATTCAACTGTTCACAGTTTGAATTATCGCCAATTTGAACTCAGTTAATTAATACCCAATCCTCAAGGTTCGACCGACTGACTCGTCAATTCGACATTCATATCTTGCGCGCCACCCACCTGGTCAAATCCACCGCCATCCCAAATTTGCTACAAACCCGCCAGGCAGAAGTGTAAACTGACGCTACCCTGTGTGTCACACTAGCACTTTTCTGTCAACTTCCTGAAGACTGTCAACTTTTGTCGACGCTGGTCGTCACACACAAGCTCGCTTCCACCTTTGTCGCATTTGTCAACTGTAAACAAACATGGTGGCCCCTTCACCCCAGCAAGCCGTTGCTATTTTTCATTGCTATTTTTGGCCTTTAATGCTCTCTATGAGAAACTCTTCAGACAGCTTTGTCCACTCATAAACAACAGAGCTGCTCATCTTGGTCAGTTGTTCCTTGAAAGTTCTGCCTTGGAATGTCGCAGTCCCAGTGAAATGTAAACAAACAACTGAACTACTTTTCACTGCTAGGCTAAGACAAAAATATTTACATCTACTTATCAAGATTCTATTGATTTAAGATTATAGCATCATCCCAATTAACAAGAAAATTAATTTTATTATAAGTGTTAATTAGAAACCATAAATCTTAATTTGACTAAAAATTGACACTAGAGGAAAACGGTGTGTTTCGTCTGATTCAAGATGACGGAAAGCCACCTCCAGCCCCAGCCCTAAGAAGCACAATTTCCTGCCTTTCAAAGATAAGCTTGAGTTTACAATAAAGTGTGAGGCAGGTATAGCTCACAGTGTCATTGCAGTGCAATTGGGTGTCCCTAGATCAACAGTATCAACAATTTGGAAAAACAGGACAAGTACTGCGAGACCGCTGCAAGTGTTTTTATTTCTAAAAATGTACTATACAGCACCCTAATGTGTTTAATAAAACAAGTTAGATATAAATGAAGCCTTTAATAGCACTGATTTAGTTTAAGTTTGTGTTTTATAGAGGTTATAGTGGTTTTGAGGGGGTCCAGGCTGGAGGTTGGTCCCTATCCCCACTAATTCTTAAGTATCTTACGGGAAAAATTGCTTCATGATTTGAATAAATGCTGATTCGACCGATGAAAAACCACCCTAACCCCGTCGAATTGCAAGGATCCCCTGTACTGATATTACGGCAATACCGGTATTACCAGTATTACCAATAATACAGAATCAGAATGGTACAGTGGTGGCTGTGAGAAGGGAGATGACAAAGCTTTGTATATGACCAAATGTGCAGCCATTTGGTTACCAGATATTTTCACCACTATTAAGACTTTGGTGTTATGTAAATTTATAAATGAAAAACTACAGATAGAATGCAGGAGAATGTTATTCTGATGACTGCAGCAACACAAATCACAACTGGCAGAGGGGGAAGGGGGATGACAGGGAGCCTTTGTTTACAGCCACGTGTGTGGACGTTTGACTATCAGGTATTTTTTCGAGTATTAAATTGAACTTTTGCGTTCGAGTATTGAAAAGTTCGAGTATTGGGTCTCCACTGATATATATATATATATATATATATATATATATATATATATATATATATATATATATATATATATATATATATACAGGCAACCCCCGTTTAACGAAGGTTCACACAACGAAATTTCGCTACAACGAAGGTTTCATTTTACTACCATTTGCTCATTTAATGAACACCAAACTCGCTTTAACGAAGTTTTATCCAAGTAATTTTTTCCAAGTTTGAAAGCCCCGCCAAATCACGCAAGCCGACAAGCTTTTCAATACACCAGGAGCCTCAAATACTTAGGCCTGCCTCAGGAGAAATCCTAGGACACCTGTAGAATCAAGATGAAGATCAAGATCAAGCCTCTCGTGGACAACATACGCACCACTCACTCCCATAACAGCGTCAGCAGCAGCTCATCTTCACTCGCTCAACTTACCACCAAAACGCCCTGCAATGTGGCCTAGCGTTCCTAAGAAGACCAGGAAGTCTCTTATTCTCGAAGTGAAGCTGGATTATTATTCACAGACACAAGAGAGGCGAGAAAACTACATATACTGTCTCTACTATTTTCAAGTCAGCAGACTCTATTAAGAAGGCTGGTGAGACCGTATCTTCCTTGCAAGCTAAAAGAACCACCTGAACTTGTGACTCTACAATGGATAAAATGGAAAGCCTTGTGGAAATGTGGTACATAAGTTTGGTATGCGGTACAATGATGCATCCTTTGTTTACATTCCACAGGTTGCCAGTTAGTGTCTTTCCCGCTTCACTCTCCCTCCCTTCATAAATTTAAGATCATCAACATTATAAAGTTACGTACATACATACATTAGTGTACATTATAATGACTTAAGTTAAATTTAACGACCTAAATGTTAAACTTCATAATTTTTACTTTCATTAAACCTTTCACTGTACTATGATGCATTCTTGCTTTGTTTACTCTCAATGGAAGTTCAAGTCAGGGGTTAAACTTGTTATAATTGGTTCGCTTAACGAAGTTTCGCTTAATGAAGTGTTTTTAGAACGTAACCCCTTAAGTGGGGTTGCCTGTATATATATATATATATATATATATATATATATATATATATATATATATATATATATATATATATATATATATATATATATATATACAGTCATACCTTGCCAAACACGAATTCGCCGAACACGAAACTCGCGTATACACGAATCGGTAAAATATTCCATATTTGCTGAGCACAACTTTGACTCGCGACTGCATGATTTGGTCTCTATTTGAATCTCCCGCTGGTCCTGGTGGATGCACTTGACCTCCCCTCCTAAGCGTCTTGGACTCTTCGTAATTTGCTGAAAGTCATGGAAGATGCAACATCCCTCTACACTGAAACAGATCTCATCCTGGAGAGGAGCATTACCGTATTTAATGGCTAGCAAGATGCTGCACCTTGGAAGACGCACCCTAATATTTGAAAGAAATTTCTAAGAAAAAAAAGTCATTCTCATACAAGAATGCATTCACCATATACCTGACCACTGAACACAAAAACATAAGAAGCAAGGAGCCTGCAAGACACTATTGTTTCACCACTCATTACAAATTTGCTGGAGCACTCACCACAAATTTAAAACTATGTAAATAAAAACACCATAGGTAAATACATATACACAGTGAAACAGTCCATCTCTTCTTGTTTTAGTGGCGGGCGATGGCATGTTTTGGACCTGTTGTTTATATTACGAAATCACTTGTCCGATCGCAGAAACCGAACACGTCAGTGCTGCAGTTTGTATTTATTTTATTTTGCAGTCGTGCTTCATAGGCTTTATCAATGTGAATACAATTCACAAGTGGAGTTTTGACTCTTGCTTGAATGAGTAAGCCACTTGGATGTTCTATTAATAAAGGTATAAAGGCACCTGGCATGATGTGTGTGCGTTCGTGTACATGTATGTGTGTGTTGCAATGAGACGAGGGAGCAGCCTGTTTTCTCCACACGCTGAGTAGGCTGCAGGAAGGATTATGGTATTGGAAATACTTGTAACACCTAAGTACTGAGTTTACATAAAATAAAAGGCTAAATTAAATGGTACTTAAGCTAACATCATAATGTAATGACTCAACATACAAATCCAGGTTGATATCTGTCAAGTGTCCAAGCTCACTGGAGGTTGGATGCTGCCTTACAATACAACATTCATCTTGGAAGACACACACATGCCTAGTAGCTCAGTGGTTAGAGTGCTCTTCACAAGTCAGAGGACCGGGGTTCGATTCCCTGGCCGGGTGGAGATATTTGGGTGTGTCTCCTTTCACGTAGCCCTGTTCACCTAGCAGTGAGTAGGTACGGGATGTAAATCGAGGAGTTGTGACCTTGTTGTCCCGGTGTGTGGTGTGTGCCTGGTCTCAGGCCTATCCGAAGATCGGAAATAATGAGCTCTGAGCTCGTTCCGTAGGGTAACGTCTGGCTGTCTCGTCAGAGACTGCAGCAGATCAAACAGTGAAATTAGTATTTTTCAGGGTATTTTTTAGGAAAAAAGTGCGTCTTGTAAGCCATAAAATACGGTAAGTTCAAGAGGGGTGTTGAGGAGCTTTTTTTGCCCTACAAGGAGACTTTATGCCATATGGAAGCATCTGCCAGTCAGAGGCCCATCACTTCATATTTCAAGCCCTCTCCAACCAGCAAATAAACTAAAGGTACTAGTACTATAATTAAATAAAATGTGTGCTTGGTACTTCATTTATTGTTTTTTTTTTTTTTTTGAGGATCTGGGAACATAACCCCCAATTTCCCATAGGGCCTATTATTCGCTGAACACGAATCTTGACGTACACGACGAGCTCAGGGACGCAACTGTCGTGTTGGACGAGGTATGACTGTATATATATATATATATATATATATATATATATATATATATATATATATATATATATATATATATATATATATATATATATATATATATATATATATATATATATATATATATATATATATATATATATATATATATATATATATATATATATATATATATATATATATATATATATATATATATATACAGGCAACCCCGTTTAACGAAGGGTTACGTTCCTAAAAACACTTCGTTAAGCGAAACTTCGTTAAGCGAACCGATTATAACAAGTTTAACCCCTGATTTGAACTTCCATTGAGAGTAAGCAAAGCAAGAGTGCATCATATTACAGTTAAGGTTTAATGAAAGTAAAAATTATGAAGTTAAACATTTAGGTAGTTTAATTTGTCATTATAATGTACACTAATGTATGTATGTATGTAACTTTATAATGTTGATGATCTTAACTTTATGAAGGGAGGAAGAGTGAAACGGGAAAGACACTAACCGGCAACCTGTGGAATGTAAACAAAGGACACATCATTGTACCGCATACAAAACTTATGTACCACATTTCCACAAGGCTTTCCATTTTATCCATTGTAGAGTCATGAGTTCAGGTGGTTCTTTTAGCTTGCAAGGAAGATACGGTCTCACCAGCCTTCTTAATAGAGTCTGCTGACTTGAAAATAGAGACAGTATAATATGGAGTCAAGATGGTGGCCAGCACTGCTATAGTTTTCTGGCCTCTCTCGTGTCTGTGAATAATATCTAGCTTCACTTGGAGAGTAAGAGACTTCCTGGTCTTCTTACGAACACTAGGCCAATTGCAGGGCGTTTTGGTGGTAAGTTGAGCTAGGGAAGACAAGCTGCTGCTAACGCTGTTATGTTTTGACTGGGGAGTGAGTGTTGCGCGTGTTGTCCACGAGAGGCTTGATCTTGATCTTGATCTTTATTCTATAGGTGTCCCAGGATTTTTCCTGAGGCAGGCCTTAGTACCAGCAGCTCCTGGTGTATTCAAAAGCCTGTCAGCTTGCATGATACGGTGGGGCTTTCAAATTTGGAAAAAAATTACCTGGATAAAACTTCATTAAAGCAAGTTTGGTGTTCGTTAAACGAGCAGATGGTAGTAAAATGAAACCTTCGTTGTAGCGAAATTTCGTTGTGTGAACCTTCGTTAAACATGGGTTGCCTGTGTGTGTATATATATATATATATATATATATATATATATATATATATATATATATATATATATATATATATATATATATATATATATATTCATGGCAATAAAGATATCAACTAATAAAAACATTTTACCATATAACACCAAACAATCACACAGACACACCTTGACTTTTGATAGTATGTCTTCTGCTGTCTAGACTTTACAAACATGCAAAGGTAATCCATTAAGGAAAGTTAGTATATTTCACTTTCAATCTGCATATTTTCCTAGTGTTGAACATCAAGTTAAGAAAAATCAAGGGTTCACTGCATTAAATAAAACCTTATGATCTAGAGTACCTTCCTGATACATGCTACTGTTAGAGGAGACATTATCACTCCATTATTTGATACTATAACTGGAAGACATATTAACAAATAGATATACAAACAAAATCATTCCCTGCACCAAGGTTAAGAGGACTTGCAATACACAGCCAGACAGAGAGCGTGAGTGTGTATCTGGCTTGAGGAAAACACACAAAGACACAACAATACAGATTGTTTTGAAATACTTCTGGCCACACCTTGACTACTTTCAAAATGCTGTAGCTGAAATGACATGTATTTTTATAATTGTGCTTATAATGACATTTTTACAATATGAAAAGGAGAAACACTCTGCAGAACCTGGCTAATCATCTCTGGCCTTTGAAAATAGTCATGGTGATTGAGAAAGCAAAGCCACACCAGCACACACTGTCGACACTCACCACCTTAGACGCATTGATGGTGGTGTGCCCATCTTCCCCCTCCACCAGCTGCCACACCACCACCACCACCATCACCACAGCACAGGGAGACAAGAGAAGGGAAGCTCAGGAAAGCAAAGCATAGAAGAAAGTAGGGGAATAAAGACTACGTACAGTGCTTGTCACAGCATTATGCCGGGTGAGCCCCCCAGCATAATGCCATGATGAAAAACAATGGCCTATCATACAGGGGGGCCTTTTTTTGTCATGGCATTATGCTGGTTACCAGCCATTAGCATAACATCACTTCCTCCCAACACACCACAGTACCTCCTCAATGCCCGCTTGACTGTAGTGGTGAGAGGAAGCGTTGAGCTGCTATTCTCTCATTCACACCATCTTTTGTCTGTGTTTCCCTTGGTTTCTGGGCTATCCCTTTGTGACTGTGGGTAAAAGGAAGTCGTTAATGCCTGTAACTATAACTCAGATCATAGTGCTTCACAAAGCTGGACTCCAGACAAGAGAAGCAGCGGTGAATGTTGGTGTGAGTGAGGGATCTGTGAGAAACTAGTCGAAGTATTTCAATAACAACAATGGTGTCGAGTTACCGTCTCCTAAATCTTGGCCTGGCCTGCATCAGAAAGCAGAAGTGGGTTTTTTCTTTTAATTCTCTGGCAGTTATGGTAGATGTACTCTCTAGCTGCCTTTGGAGCACAATTAAAGTACATACAGATGTCTTTTTTGAGGAACCAAGGCAAGGTTTAGCAGATGGTAACTCGACACCATCATTGTCACTGAAACGCTTCAACCAGTTTCTCACAAATCCCTCACTCACACCAATATTTGCCACTATTTCTCTTGTCTGGAGTCCAGCATTGTGAAGCCCAATGATCTGAGCTATAGTTACAAACATTAACGACTTCCTTTTACTCACAGTCACCAAGGTATAGCTCAGAAACCAAGGGAAACAAACACAAATGGTGCAAATGAGAGAACAACAGTGTAACACTTCCTCAACCATAACAGCCATGCAGGCACTGAGGTGATACTGTGGTGTGTGTTGAGAGGCATCATGCTAATGGCTAGTAATCAGCATAATGCCGTGATGGAAAAAGACCCCCTATCTCCTTGCATGATAGGCCATTGTTTTTCATCACAGCATTATGCTGAGGTGCTCACCCGGCATAGTGCTGTGACAAGCACTGTACAAATTGTCCATTAAGAAATTTCTACTCCTCCTCCTCCTGCTTTCTTCCTATCAAGAAAACTTCTCTTTCTTCTTTTTGATATTCTGATAAGTAATGAGAAAAATATCTATAAAAGAAGTGAAATTCATGATATAAGTGAAAATATAGAAAATCTCTCTCTCTCTCTCTCTCTCTCTCTCTCATTTAAGGCCCTATCACACTGGCCTATGATAAGCGGAACCAGGAACATCTGCTCTAGATAGCTGGAACTTGCCCGGGATTAGCGGAACCAAGTTGGGATGGCTTCATATCCATCCCGGTTCTCCGTATGCTATCCCAATGGAAAAGTAAACATGATATATGTAATAAAAACCTTTCATTTGAACTAAAATGAATGTGACTAAATTTTTCATATTGGAATATTAAATAATATTTCATCAATTTAGAAAGGTAAAGTATATATATGTCATGTCGATAGGTTGGGCTCATGGCAACCACCTCTGACTCTAAAGTTGCCATCGCGCACGTCTCAGTTTTTCTCTAGTTTTTTTTACTTACTTTTCTTTAACAAGAAGAAGTGCAAATGCAGTTCCTGGACAAAACACAGGCTGAGGTATAAGCGGCATGGTTTTGTTCTGGTTTAATTTGATTAGGCTTTGTCTTGGTTGGTGGGCCGTTTGCCTAGCATAACAAGAACACAGGCAGCTTGTGTGTGATAGTGTTCCTGGTTTCGTACCAAGAACCATGGCCCACGTTCTGCGTATCATAGGCCAGTGTGATAGCCCCTTTACCCATACAGATAAAATACACACACACACACACACACACACACACACACACACACACACACACACACACACACACAGAGACAAAAACACTCATAGTTGTAATAGACACACCACATCAAGCCACACACACCAGCCTACTTGGAGGGAAGCTTGCTATATCTCCCTCTAGACACTACTGATGAAGGCTAGTCAAGAATATTTTACATTCTCATTTGTGTGGAAAGGAATAATGTGAGAGAGAGAGAGAGAGAGAGAGAGAGAGAGAGAGAGAGAGAGAGAGAGAGAGAGAGAGAGAGAGAGAGAGAGAGAGAGAGAGAGAGAGAGAGAGAGAGAGAGAGAGAGAGAGAGAGAGAGAGAGAGAGAGAGAGAGAGAGAGAGAGAGGATGAAGAACAGATATATGAGTAAAGTTCTCTGCTACAGCCAGACCCAAAAGGAAATTCCTGAAAAGGGATGCTGATAAAGACTAAACTAACTAGACTAGACTGAGGAATAAGCGAGAATCAATATACAAGAAGCATAAATGTAAACGTCACTCACAAATGAAACATGGGATGAAAGTAAAACGTCAGACCAAATGAACACTAAAGCCTTGTGTATATTATATCTACTGAAGCATTGTCAGTATCTCATGTCTACGAGAAAAACGGTATGCACGTGAAGCACAACAAAATACTGTACCAGCAAGCACTTATGTACACACAAAGAAATCATATTGACCTGTAGGAAAATAAAGAAAGCCATATACTTTTGAAATCATTAAAAACTAAGACAAACACGAGTAAATACCTAGCCAAAATATGGCAAACATAAGACAAAAGAAGTACATATGAAAAAATGAATATAGAAAATAAAATAAATAAATAGATAAATAAATAAATAAATAAATAAATAAATATATATATATATATATATATATATATATATATATATATATATATATATATATATATATATATATATATATATACACTCGACCCTTGATACAACGGACCTCCCATCAATGGATTTCGGAAACTACGGACAAATTCTGGAGTCCGGTTTAATCTATGGACGAATATTAAAATGCGCGCGATTGTCCGTTCTCGGCAAATTATTATCCGGTAAACTTCGTTTTCTGTATTGTTTATTAATACTTATTAAACTGACCATGCTCATGTCATCTATTTCAGGTTATTTGTTGTACTTAATGCTTTGTAATACTGCTTGAATGATTTCTTAATGATTACACAGTATTTTACGTACATTTTATATAGTTTTTTACGTACTTTTGCAAAGAACAGACTTTTGCAATCTACGGACAGGGTCGTGCACGCATTTGTCCGTTGTTTCGAGGGTTGAGTGTGTATATATATATATATATATATATATATATATATATATATATATATATATATATATATATATATATATATATATATATATATATATATATATATATATATATATATATATATATATATATATATATATATATATATATATATATATATATATATATATATATATATATATATATATATATATATATATATATATATATATATATATATATATATATACGAGTATATTGTACAAAAAAAAAAAAAAAACAGGTGGTGGTTATGTTCAAGGTAAAAAATATTGAGTGTCCATAAGTAAATACAAGTGTGAATTTGCATAAATAAAAGTACTATGTTTGTTCTTTACTCTGATCACAACTTTGAAATGCATAGAATAGTGTTCTGTGAGTGAAATATTGAATATGCAGAAAGAAAAAATGGAAGTGGTGCTTTGAGCAAATAAACAATTGCAACAGTGCTAGAAAAAAAAATATGCAAAAACAAAGTATTTCAAAGTTGAAAATGTTAATAATACAGTGTGCCAAAAAATGAGTTTCAGTGAAGTTATGACATGTGAGATAAAGTGAACAGCTGTGGGTGTTGGCAGCTGACTGGCAGGAGAGGACACAGCAGGATCAGGAGGAGGCAAAGGTAAGCCATGACACTGCCATTTCCCTACAACTAATCTCTCTCCTTTGTGTTATCACTGCTCAATTATGGCTTGCCAATGAATTCCCTTCCTCAAGAAATGCTCACAATTCAAATATTTGCATATCTTACCAAGCTACATATTCAAAAGTTTCATCTAATTTCTAAAAGTTTTGTTCTTTTAATCAGCAAGAAGGAAAAGTTGCTTAATTTGTAGGTAAAAATTTATCAACTAACTCTGCAGGATTACGATTTACTTGTATATACAAAAACCACCCTCTTCCATAACCATGCCTATCCACCACACCCCGTCCTCTATCCCTAATCCCACCCAATGCTCTCTCATCTCAAACCCATCCCCTACTCATGACTACCCCACCCATTCCTCTCCCATCCCCCACCCAGCAACACTCACCATGGTAGCAATCCACTGCCGGCCGTACAGGTAACCCTCATCCAGCGCTGATGTCACCACCTCACCCAAGCCTTCCGGCAGCAGTGCCAGGAACTGAGGGTTGTTCACCACTGTCGAGTTGATCACCTGACTGCCCAGGCTAATCAGTGCCATGCTCTCCCCCTGGATCTGTGTGAGGAAGGCCAATATGGGTTATAAGAGGTCAGGTCAGTGTTAGCTTGGTAATGTAATGGTTTCTATGATGTGGGTGGGTGGGTGTCTTACTCTATCAAGACTGCAATATGGGTGTCATCTTACAGCATCAAACCCATAACACCTTTCATGAACCACTTTTTATCTTTGAGTAATGAGATCAGTCCCCACAGCTCCTCCCTCAGCATGTGTGTGCCCCTCACCTGCACAGCGAGGTAGATGGAGGCTGTCACTGCAAAGAAGATGACAGTGAGAATGACAAAGAGGGTGACAAGGGCATCCACAGCAGCCACCAGCATCACCACTACTTGATTGTCTGTACGCATCAGCAGCTGTCAGGAAGAGATGATAGGAGAGATGAAAACTGTACACACATGCCCATTGACACACACACACACACACACACACACACACACACACACACACACACACACACACACACACACACAGTTAATTGGCTTAGTGACCACAAAATTTTAGTACACATGAAAACATTTAATCTGTATTTGAGTTCATACATTTCACACACACACAGAATATTGTGGGTCTTACTGAAACAAAACTGAGAGAGAGGAGAAGACCTGATGAAGGTTGGAGAAGGAAATATAATGTTTGGAAAAGAAATAGAGTAGGTAAGATGGGAGGAGGAGTGATGTTGCTGGTTAAAAAAGATATAAAGGTGGATCAAGTGAAAAAAGGTATGGGAAAGGCAGAAGTGCTAAAGATCAGAGCAGAAACTAATGAAGGAAAAAGAGGCACTACATAGTGGTGTACGTACCACCTAAGACAAATGCATGGTCAGTACAGGAATATGAAGAAATGATAAGTGATACAGGAACATGTCTGGAAGAAATGTTGGGTGGCTGTGAACGAACTATAATGATGGGAGATTTTAATTGTAAAGAGGTGTGTTGGGAGGACTGGTCAATGGAAGGATCAGAGACAACATGGGGAAATACACTATTGACACTGGCAATGGAAAATGTGTTAACTCAGTGGGTCAAAGAAGATACTAGGTTTGGAGGAGAGGGAGCATCGTCAAGACTGGACTTGGTCTTTAGTACAGAGCCAATGGTCATTGAGGAGATGAGGGTGGAGTGCCCTTTAGCAAAGAGTGATCATGCAGTTTTGGAGTTCAAGGTGATAGACGAAGAGAAATCTAGAAGAAATGAAGAATATAAAGTGGGAAGATGGAATTATGCCAAGACAGATTTTGGAAACCTAAAGAAATTCTTTCAAGAGACAAATTGGATGAAATTCAAGAGTGCTAAGGAGCAAATGAAAAGTGGAAGGAATTTATAAAAATATACAAAGAAGGTGAGAAAAATTTGTACCAATAAGACAACATAGAGAAGTTGGAAAGCAGGACTGGTTTAACGATAGATGTGAAAAGGCTAGAACAAGAAAAGAGGATGCATGGAAGAGGTGGAGAAGGAAAAGACGGATTAAGCAGTGGGAAAGTTACAAAAGAGCAAGAAATGAATATGTGTTGATTAGAAGAGAAGAAAGAAAGAAACAAGAAAAGGATATAATTGATAAATGTAAAGACCAACCAAGGCTTTTTACAGACATGTGAACAACAACATCAAAAATAGAGAAAGTATTGAAAGTTTAGAAGTAAATGGAGTATGCAGTGAAGATCCCAGGAAATGGCAGAGGCTATGAATGGATGCTTTCGGAAGGTATTCACAAAGGAGACTGCTTTTGACAAACCACTGGTAATGGAACAGAAAGGGATTATGAAGGAGTTTCAAGTAACTGTGGAGGAGATCAAGAACATGATGGGGAGTTTAGAAGTGAGAAAAGCTGTGGGACCTGATGGGGTATCAGGATGGATTTTAAGAGAATGCAGGAGCAATTGGCAGAAAAAGTTTGTGAAGTAATTGATGCCTCATTAAGGGAAGGTGTAGTGCCCCAAGACTGGAAAAGAGCTAACATTGTCCCAATCTATAAATCAGGTAACAAGAGAGACCCATTGAACTATAGACCAGTGTCACTTACAAGTGTGGTAGCTAAGATGTGTGAGAGGGTGGTGAAGACTAGATGGACAGACTTCTTGGAGAAAAATGACATACTTTGTGAGTGTCAATTTGGTTTTAGGAAAAGGCGTTCATGCACGACAAACCTGATATGTTACTATTCGAGGGTGATAGATGTAATACAGGAAAGAGATGGTTGGGCTGATGGAATATATCTGGATTTAAAAAGGCCTTTGATAAGGTACCACACCAGAGACTGATCTGGAAACTTGAAATGGTAGGAGGAGTGCATGGCAGTTTACTAAAATGGATGGAAGACTTTTGGTAGGAAGAGAAATGAGAACAATAATTAAGGACAGACCATCAGAATGGGGATTGGTGGAGAGTGGAGTTCCACAGGGATCAGTGTTGGCACCAGTAATGTTCGCAGTCTACATAAATGACATGGTGGATGGGGTGTCCAGTTATGTGAGCCTATTTGCAGACGATGCAAAATTGTTAAGAAAAGTGAGATGTGACAAAGATTGCGAACTACTCCAGGAAGACTTGGACAGAATATATAGAATACACACACACACACAATAAATTTCTATCTCCTCAGATTCCTGCTTTTTTTTCTTTTCTGTATCTCCTTGTCTTTCTTCTCCTCACACTTCTCCTTCTTTTATCTCCAATAATTCACCATCCTTCTCCTCCCCCTCTTCTCCTCTTTCTTCTTCTCTTCTATCTCTTCCTCCATTGCTCCCTATATTTCTTCTTCTTTCTCATCTTCTCCTCTGGCTTCACTTTATCTCCTCCTATTTCTTCTTCATCTCCAGCTTGTACCTTTGTTCCCCTCCTCCTCCCTCCAGCCTCACCTTAGCCACCCCTCTGATAGGTGCAGGCAACAGAGCAGGGCGCCGAGGACCCAGGAAGGAGCCCACCTTGCTCCTCACTGCACACATCATGTTGGCCACCACGCTGCCATTTTTTGCACTCCACATCAGATATCGGGAGGCTGTAGGATCATTCCACGAAAACGTCAACTTTTAGTGTGAATTTCAGAAATCATCAAATATATATGTATTATATACCAAACTGAAGCACAACTCTTTAATTTTATGAATATGGACATAATTTGTGTATAACAGTCTATTATGAGTGTGACATTTAATAATGTGGCAGCATGTCACTGAACATTAATTCATACTGAATTTTGTGATTTACACATCACTCTTTTAATTAAGTAAGCACGTGTTTGAAAAACTGTCCTTGATTATATAAAAATTACAACTATTTCTTATTACAATTAGAATAGCTGTTTGGTTCACATATAACTATATAGTGTGAGTGTGGCATGGTTTTGAAGTGAAGGTTCGTCAAGTGTAACGTGTGTGACTTCTTTTTGCCATTTTTCCAATACACAACTTATGCACTGGAGAAAAATAATATAACTTTACATTATATATAGTATTTGCCATGTCTTACTAATAACATCCTAAATTATCTTGTAAGAGATTGGAGTAGGTCACAGGCAGCATCACACACATTACATGCATACAGTGAGAAATGTTACTGAATCACGCGATAACGTTTCTCACGCAACCTCAGCGAGTCGGCATTCACTGTTGCTGCTTAATATGCCACATAGTTAGCTTCTTTTCTTTTCAGAGTGTAATCTGATTGGCTGTTAAAGCAAACAGGGTAATGTTAAGAGTGAATTTAGGGTAAAGTAAACTTGACCTGACAGCACTAGTCTCGCCCTACTTCCCTAAATGTCAGGAAGGAATGTTTGTCATTTAGCTCTCAACTTTTTCAGAGATAAAGTCCTTACAGGCATAAACTAGCCAGAATTCAAATCAGAAACTTAAAGAATAGATGAAGCTATCAAGACAATAAGAAACAAACAAACAGCAAGCAGCTGTGAATGACAGCTGTGCCATGGAACTCTCCCCCTCTCGTCACACCTCTTATCTTCCCTCCCATCCCTTCTCCTCACATGGCCAGGCTTTCCTCCACCCTCTGTGTCTATCATAAGACTGCAATGATCTATTCAAACACTGTTTTTCTCACTACCTTCATCATCATAACTATACAACACCACCTAACTCTCACTATTAGCCTCACTATACTATTACAAAAGATTCTGTTGAGACAGAGGTATGACACTGAACCAGACAAATAATAATTATTTCACAGTGTCCTGATCTCACTTCAACACACTAATCACCACTCAAAGTCTCCAGTTCAGTCGTAAAACAGCAGATTGCCGTGACACTGCTTCTGAAGCCTCACCTAGGAGTGAATAATATTTTCTAAACATGAGGGGATCTGATGCCTTATCATTCTATCATGCTCCAGCAAGTCACCAATGTATATACAGTCATATGTAAATATTTCATGCCAATCAAATGAAAACCAACAGAACCATGCCAGAGTCTACCGGTGTCAAAGTTGAACCAGCTCCCCAAGCCAATACCAGGTAGCTATGTACTGGTTTAGTATACAACTAAGAAGAGTTATAAGACATTGAAACATTATGTTGCAGTCACTGAGTCAGTGTCAGAAGAGGGAATGTTTAACTTTTACTTTTTGTTTCAATAAAAATTTAACAAGTAATGTGTCTCACTTTTCTGGTAATGTGTATGACAGTCACATTTCCATTCGTAGCACAATAATTATTAGGAATAACCAAATCTTATGGCTATAGCAGATTACTTATATATTCATCTATTACTGATATGAAGCATCCCTTAATTGATTCAGTTACATCACAGAAATTATGAAGGCAAAGTTGGAGATAAGGTAGCATTGCAGTAATGTTCCTCACTTAACTTTTGAAAATATATATGTAAAATCTAAATCAAAACAAATAAACTGAATATGGCATGAGATAGACAAAAGTATTGGTAACATAGCATACAATAGCCATTCATATATCTTGCACACTTTTAGTAATATAACTCAGTAGTTTAATAAGTTGTCTTCAAATGTAACATTTCTCGAGATGGAATGACCCAGCAGGCAGGGTATAGGGTGTGTAGGAAAGATTAGTTAAAAGATTTATCAGAAGTTATTTTTTTTAGTTGTTCAACACAGGTCTTCGAAGGTAGTAACGGACAAGTATCATGGCATAGGGTAAGGATGAAAGGTTAGTTAGATTTCTTAATATTAAATTTTTTTGGCTGCTTAACATGTTTTTTTAGAATGCAGTAAGTGATGAGATAATTACAAAGAACACTCATAAGAGCCAACTAACAAGGATGAACACAACAAATATCAAATCTAAGTTCACTTTTTTTGCTAAGGATCTCATTGACTCATTGATTGTTCCATCAACTATTTTCCAATTTTAATTAAATTAACACGTCAACTGAGTTTGGCAACTCGGCACACTCACCCGCACCGCGTAACCTTCATTACCCGACCACTCCAGTGTCCGTTGGACTTTTGCAGAGAGAAGAGGTATGTATCATTGTGAGAGCGTGGGCTGTAGTATAGAGCATTAAAATCCATGGTACAAATTGTGGACCAGTAATTTTTTTTCCCTTCTATCGCATACTGGTACACCAGTGTGTCAGGCATGGGCTATAGCATATGATGATCTATTCATGTTCTGCTATTTGATATAGCTTTATGATGGATACTTGAATTAGTATTGATACAATAACTTAAAATTTTGATAAACTATGCAAAGGAAAACCGATAATAATGTCTTTTTTTTTCTCAGCAGAAATTAACCCGGCTATCTTTTACGGAGGACAATCACATACTTCATCTGATGATTCAGATTTTTTTTGTCAGTAATTCAGATGATCAAGATGATCTCTCCAAAGAAAGTGATTCTGAAATGGATGAAGAGCAGGATGAACAAGTTCAAGCACCAAATGGAAATCATTCAAACTCAGGAAGAAATGAAAACAACAGCACACAATCTGAGTGGTTGCCTGTATCTTCAAAACAAGGCATGCATGCCTTTACTGGCAAGGAAGAAAAGAGTGTCACTATCAGTAACGCAGATGATGAAACTGAGGCGCTGCCTATTGATGATGACATCATTGATACGATTGTTCAAGAAACCAATAGGTATGCACAACAAGAAATTGATGCTGCAACAGTAACACGTAGGTCATGACTGGTGTCATGGAAACTTATCAACAGACAAGAGATAAAATTTCTTTTGGCATTGTGATTTACATGGGATTAGTTGTAAAGCCTGAAATTCAACTCTACTGGTGTAAAAGTATGTTATATGATGATTCCTTTGTACCAAAGCTAATGTCAAGGGAAAGATTTGAGCCTCTCTACAGATTTTTTGCATTTTGTAGACAACACATGTCATCCAATTTCTCAAGATAAATTGTACAAGGTCAGATCACTGATTGAGCTGCTTGTTAACAATTTCAAAACTGTGTACAAACCTGGCTCCAAACTTGTTGATGAGAGCATGGTGCCATTTAGAGGGAGATTAGGCATCAAACAGTACATTCCAGGGAAAGCTAACAAATATAGAATGAAAGTGTACAAAGTTTGCACACCTGAGGGATATACATGGAATCTAGAGGTTCATGTAAGGATGAGTGATAAGATTGCTGACCTAAATGCAACTGAATCACATGTGGTAAAATTATGTAATGAAATGTTAGGTATAGGATGCACTATCTACACTGATAATTATTACACCTCAGTCACCCTGGCAGAGTACTTGTTGGGCAAGAAGACTTACATTTGTGGAACTGTTGGAGTAGGTATGAAATATTTGTGCCAAGAAGTAGTAAAAGCAAAGTTGAAGGTGGGAGAAATGAAAGAAGCAGAAAACAGACAAGGTGTGAAGTGATACAAGTGGAAAGATAACACACTATCAACAGTACCTGAGCAAGGTAATAACTTAGTTCCAAGTGGTAAGAAAAACAGTAAAGGAGAAGAGATTGTAAAACCTGAAAGTGTCATTGAGTACAATAAAGCAAAAAAAGGTGATGATGTTACTGATCAACTCAATTCCTACTACTCGCCACTCCGAAAATCAAGGAAGTGGTACAAGAAGCTGGCTCTGGAAATGATTGCTGGGATATCAGTGACAAATGGGCAGCCGTGGCACAGTGGAACCATGTGTGCTTTGGGGTCCAAGGGGTCTCCAAGTACACGGGTTCGAATCTTGTCCACGGTCCGAGTGTAGGTTGGGCTTTCTCACTCAGGGCAACGGTTTCCTAGCGGGTGGGTTTTCAGATAGGAGATACCACAAAACATATCCCTTTTAGCCCATAAATTCCCGTGAAAAGTCCACATGGTATAAAAAAAAAAAAAAAAAAAAAAAAAAAAAAAAACTCAAATTCTATACAATAAATACTGCTCAGCAAAACAAGTATGCCTAAAAACCTTCACAGAATCAGCAATCCTCTCTCTTACTAAAAACATCCCTGAGGAAATTACAAAACCAGGGAATAGGACCTCTGATATATTGGGTGCAAGAAAAGAGCATACCTTACAGGAAGCAGATGGACCAAAGAAAAACACAAGGAAGCGATGCAGAGGATGCTATGAAAAATCTTACTGTCTGAGGGATACAAGGTGGCCACAAACAAACCTAAGAGAGTATCCACCTATTGCAACGAATGTGAGGGTCAACCACACCTTTGCATTTCAGTTTCAACGAAAAACATGACTCGTGTAATTAGTGATCAACATTATGATGATCTAATATTCCATTATTTATTATATTGTTTGTATTTTTGAAGTAATATGTCACCAAACATTACTTGTATTTCAGAAGCCTATATTTTTCTTTCAACAAATAAAATTAAAATTATTGTCTTATCATTTTTATCTTATTTTCCAGAACCTTAGCAATGCAACTGCAGTCATAATAAATACAAATTTATACACAAATTGTTTACATACTCATGATTGTAATAGTTTGTAGAAAGTGATATTCAGGCCTCAGATGTACCAATACACAACAAGTGAAACATCTGCTTGGTACACGGGTGGCCAGATACACAGTTAATGTGTTAGGCTAACTTTTGTTTTCATAAAATTTATAGATCTTATGGAATCTTATACAGTCAGTCAGTCAGGTGACCAATCGCTTTCTATTACTCTGTCTCTTTCTGTAGCAAGGCAGTCCTACCACAGGAGTGACTTTGTTGGTCTCCCTCACAGTAGCAAATTTACAAGTCTTTTCTACAGCATTGAGTCAGTCTGTCCTCCTCATAACACTAAGTCAGTTGCCCTACAGCAGTGAGTCAGTCAATCCATCCTGTCACACTCACCAAGCTTCTTGATGCCATAGTAAATCATGGCAGTGGGCAGCAGCGGCAGCAGGTAGTTGTGTCTCCACAGCTCTACTAAGATGCACCCAACAAACACACCCTGGGGAAGACAGATACTCTCATCACACTGCTTCACTACTAGAACACACACACACACACACATACTTCTACCAGACACACCTATAAAGAAGAGGATTGAGCACATAAACTGCACTACATCCACTCTAATAACTTGCATCCCAACACATTCCAGGCAGTATAACAATCCTGCTCACTTTAAGGTATATGTTGCTGCCATTCTCCTCCACTTGGCTCTGGGTCTGGGGCATGGTGTGGACCCCAGCACTCAGCAGCACCTTGGGCCGGGGTGTGTCTGTGCTTGGGGTTGGGCCACTGATATCCTGTGGTATCACAACATATTATGCAATCATATGATGACAATGACCAAATCACTAACATGGGACATGATCAATATCAGTATTGTGCTTTGCTTTCTTGTGGTTTTACTGTTCCAGCTTAGTGTATATTTTAGCTTGTCTACTTGGGAACTGGCTGAACATTACTTTGTCAACTACCTCTTCACATTAAAGCTGTTTCAATCCACACTTCAAAGACAACAAGACAAAGATATGGGCATGGAAGAAAGAAGGAAGACTAAAAGCTAACTAACAACAAAGCTAAAGCTGACTAACAATAATACATCAACTGTAGTCTATACCTTTCCTTTTTCCTGGATCTCCTCTACTTCTTTTTTGGATTCAGGGATTCCTGCAGGGGACTTGGGGCTAGCAGGGATGGCATCAGGAGGGGTGGAGGTGTTAGAGCGTCCCTCTCCTCCCTCCTCTTCCTCTGCCACAGGAGACAAGGTGTGGGATTGGCTCTCATCCTCATCCTCATCCTCATCCTGTATGAAGAAGTAAAAATTTGCTGACTTCTTCACTGACAACAAAACCAAGAGAGCAGGGCAGCCAGGTATGACATGAACTGACCCCAAACCGGCAGGTGAATTGTGATTTGGAGATGAATTACGTTCCTAATATAAAAGAGAAATCAAAATAACATGAATTGTAAATTGAGTGCATTTGTATAATTGTATAATAAAAATTATAACATTTTGCAGTCTTCCTTTGCTCACCACTATTCTGACAGCAGGTGTGCCCTCAAGCTCCTGCTGCTTCTGCTGTTGATCTTTCTCCACATCACCACGACACACTGCCAACATGGCCTCCACTAAGGACACATCCTCCTCCTCTGTGAGTGGAATATAAGCATGTGGTAACTTTATACTAACAGACTCACAAGGAAAAGATAAAAGAAACAAGAAAGAAACATACTAAAATTTACTAATAAACTCAGAGAAGCAAAGGAAAGGAAAGAGGAAGTAAAGCTATAAATGTTCATTTCTCTCTTTCTCTCAAAGGTAAAACAGACACTTACTCTGGTCCCTGAGGTGTGCCTGGACGTCCAGCACCTCAGTACACAGGCCAGCAAGCAGCAGTGCACACATCACCAGGAACAGCACCACACTGCCTGTTGGCCACATCCCTGTAGGAGTACACACAACACAGGTACACTACATGTGCAGAGACACAATGCTCCACACTTGCTTTCAGCAAGTTAATAATCAACTTCACTGTAATCATAGGTAAGGACATAAGGATTCTTGCTAAAAACATGTATTACAGGTTCAACCTCCTTAATCCGGTATTCTTTCATGTGGCAACACCTGTAATCCGGCAAAATTTTTGTTTGCCGGAATTTTTTAATTGGCCAAAGTAATTTGCGGGACCGCTGCTAGGACGCGGCAGCGCTGTACTGTGTTTTGGAGCCCAGGCATTCTGGGTCAAATTTGGATCAGTACCACACTGCCGCTCATTGCAAGCACCACCCCCCAGGTACATACACATTTTATTCTGTAATATTTGCCCCTAAACATGGCTTCCAAGCGACCAGGAAGTGATAGTGTTGTGTGTGAACCAAAGAAAAAGTGCAAACATATGACAATATCAGTGCAACAGAAAGTGGACCTATTGAGGAAGCTAGATAAAGGTGTTTTAGTGCAGACCCTATGCCAACAGTACAACATTGGCTCATCAACCAGCTATGATATAAAAAAGCAGAAGAATCAGCTTCTCAAGTTTTACAGTGAGTGTGAGAGCAAGAAGAACATAGAGGTTCATAGAACACTTAAGGAGGGTAAAAGCAGTGATTTAGACAGTGCTCTCATACAGTGGTTTAAGCTTCGGCACGCTTTTAACGTCCTCATGTCTGGCGAGATGATAATGGCGCAGGCAAAAATTTTCCATGCTGAACTTAATTTACGTGTTTTTCTATATACTTCTGCATGTATATTTTTCATGTACAACTATCATATATCAAAACAATGTTACAGCTACACTTGTATAATGCAGTGTAATTAGAGGGTGTTTTGGGGACTACCTATAGTTCGGAATTTTCAATGGTCCGGCAAGTCTAAGGTCCAGTGGATGCCGGATTTGGGAGGTTCAACCTGTATTGGGAAAACTCTAACTTGTTTTAAGAAATGCAAGAAAAAAAAAGAGAAGCTGTGAACTATTTTGACATGATAGAAGTGTTAATCCTCAGGCAGAAAGAACTCCACCCTACACACACACATACACAAGAGGTCACTCCAAGAAGATAATGAAGTCAATGTTTGAGGAACATTAAAGATTTAATTTTCAAATACAGTATATAGAATGGTGGATATCTGGAATGGCTTGAGTAAAGAGATCGTAACAGCAGAAAATATGCATACATTTAAGGAAAAGCTGGATAAAAGTAGTTCTGAAAACAGGTCACTATGAGCCCTGCTTAAACCCTGTAATATAAAATTAGATAAATACAACTGGGTAAATACACACACACACACACACACACACACACACACACACACACACGGCCCGGTAGCTCAGTGGTTAGAGCGCTGGCTTCACAAGCCAGAGGATCGGGGTTCGATTCCCCGGCCGGGTGGAGATATTTGGGTGTGTCTCCTCACGTAGCCCTGTTCACCTAGCAGTGACTAGGTACGGGATGTAAATCGAGGAGTTGTGACCTTGTTGTCCCGGTGTGTGGTGTGTGCCTGGTCTCAGGCCTATCCGAAGATCGGAAATAATGAGCTCTGAGCTCGTTCCGTAGGGTAACGTCTGGCTGTCTCGTCAGAGACTGCAGCAGATCAAACAGTGAAACACACATACACAAGAAGGAAAAACGAGACCAATTAAAATACTACTAAAATCACAAGCAGCAACAGAAGAAATATTATATAGAACAACAAAACTTAGAGAAACAGAAGGCTGCAAGGATATCTATATAAAGAAAAATAGAAATGAGGAAGAAAGGAAGAGATACAATGAACTGGCAGCAGCAGTAAGGGAAAAAAATAATGAAAGGTCAGAAGAGGAAAAAAAGACTTTTTGGAGAATTCTAGGAGACAGGATAAGGAAATGGTATATAAACGAGAAGGAAGAGAAAAAAGTGGAACAAGTTTAACTAAAAATGATAAAGGCAAAAGACTAAAAATGATGTATACGAACATAGACGGGTTTTATCAAGTAAATTAGAATTAAGAGATTACATAAAGAAAGAAAATCCAGATATTGTATGCCTGGCTGAAACAAAACTAAATGAGGCAATCAAAATAGACTTGGATAATAGGTATAATGTATGGAGAAGAGACAGAGTGGGTAAAGGAGGAGGAGGAGTCATGATAATGTTAAGGAAGGAGATAGTGATAAACCAAGTGGAATGTGGGAAGGAAAAGCAGAAGTATTGTATGTTAAGATGCATATTAATAAAAAGAGTTAACAATCATTGTAACATATGTGCCACCAAAACAAATTCATGGACCAATCAAGAATATAAAGACATGATAGATGACACAATAAGGAGTCTAACGAGAATCGTTAAAGAAAGGAGAAAAGTGATATTAGTAGGAGATTTCAACTGTAAAGAAGTGGACTGGGAAAATTATGAAAGTGGTATGGGGGAAGAAGCCTGGGGAGAAAGATTCTGAACCTAATGATAGACAATATGATGGACCAGAGAGTAAAGGAATGCACAAGATTCAGAGGAAACGACGAGCCAGCGAGATTGGACCTAGTTTTTACAAGGGTATACAAATGAATGATGATATAAGATATAAGTGCCCATTGGGAAAGAGTGACCATGTAATATTAGAAATAGATATAGAAGAGGAAAGGAAGATAGAGACGATTCATACAAAGGAGACCGATTAAATTACAGAAAGGCTGATATTGAGAATCTCAAGAACTATTTTAAAACGTAAACTGGGAGGAGATGGAAAACTCAGAGATGATGCAAGAGAATATAACTTATTTTTGGAAATATACAAAACAGGAGTCAGGAATATGTCCCAAAATATAGACCTAAAGAAGAAGGAAAGAAAGATTGGTTTAATGCAAGGTGTGCTAGGGCAAAGGAGAAAAGAGATGGAGCATGGAAAAGGTGGAGGAGAAATAGAAATCCAGCAAATAAGGAAAACTTCAAGGCAGCGAGAAATGAATATGTTAAGGTGAGGAAGGAAGAGGAAAAGAACTTTGAAAAGGACATTGTCGAAAAATGTAAGGAGCAACCAAAATTGTTCTATAGATTCATAAATGGAAAAATTAGGCAAAAGAAACAATAGAAAGGTTAAAAGGAGAGAACGGGATGGTGGAAGACCCAAAAGTATGGCAGAACTATTAAATAATAAATTCCAGGAGGTCTTTACTAAGGAATCCAAATTTGAGAGGCCACAGGGTAATAGAGAGACAATCTATATGAAAGAGATTAAAGTAACCAAGCTTGAAATAAAAGAGTTAATGAAGGAACTGGATGAAGAGAAGGCAATGGGACCAGATGAAGTCTCAGGCAGAATACTGAAAGAATGTAGGGAAGAACTAGCAAGTCCTATATACAACATCATAAAATGCTCAATAGAAAATGGAACAGTACCAGTAGAATGGAAAAGAGCTGAGGTGGTTCCCATATATAAGAGCGGAAGGAAGGAAGAACCTTTAAATTACAGACCGGTATCACTAACTAGTGTAATATGCAAGATGTGTGAAAGAATAATAAAGAAACAATGGATCGAGTTCCTTGAAGACAACAAATTAATATCAAATAGCCAATTTGGTTTTAGAAAAGACGGTCTTGTGTAACTAATTTATTGAGTTTCTATTCTAGAATAGTTGATAGAGTACAAGAGAGAGAGGATGGGTTGACTGTATTTATTTGGATTTAAAAAAGGCGTTTGACAAAGTGCCACATGCAAGATTACTATGGAAGTTAGAGGAGAAGGGTGGCTTAAAAGGAAGCACATTGAGATGGATAGAAAATTATTTGAGGGGGAGAGAAATAAGGACGGTAGTTAAAGATATGAAGTCCAAGTGGAGAGCAGTAGAAAGCGGAGTGCCACAGGGGTCAGTATTGGCACCAATACTTTTCCTCATTTATATTAACGACATGCCAGAAGGAGTGAACAGCTACATAAATCTGTTTGCAGATGATACGAAACTGTGCAGAGTTATAAAGCAAAAGAGGATTGTGAAATACTGCAAGAAGACCTAAATAAGATCTGGGAATGGAGTAAAAGTGGGAAATGGAATTCAATGTGAACAAAAGCCATGTCATGGAAATGGGAAAGAGTGAAAGACGACCTGTGGGAATCTATAAGATGGGAGATGGAGTAGAACTGGAGAAAGTAAAAAAGGAAAAGGACTTAGGAGTGACGATGGAAGAAAACAATCAACCAGTAAGCCATATTGATAGAATTTTTAGAGAAACATATAATTTGCTAAGGAATATTGGAGTAGCATTTCACTACATGGACAAAGAAATGATGAAGAAATTGATAAGTACTATAATAAGACCCAGATTGGAATATGCAGGAGTAGTGTGGACCCCTCATAAAAGAAACACATAAGGAAATTGGAGAGACTACAAAAAATGGCTACAAGAATGGTTCCAGAATTTGAAGGGATGACATATGAGGAGAGACTAAAGGCTATGGATCTACCAACCCTGGAACAAAGAAGGAGAGAGGAGACCTGATACAAGTTTATAAATTGATCAACGGAATGGACCAAGTGGATAATGAGAAACTGATCCTGAGAGAAGAATATGACATCAAGCACAAGATCGCATAGTAAAAAGCTGAGAAAAGGAAGATGTCTGAGAGATATTAAAAATATAGTTTCCCGCAAAGATGTGTTGAGACGTGGAACAATTTAAATGAAGAAGTAGTGTCTGCAACGAGTGTGCATACTTTTAAAGTAAGATTGGATAAGTGTAGATATGGAGACGGGGCCACATGAGCATAAAGCCCAGGCCCTATAAAACTACAACTAGGTAAATACACACACACACACACACACACACACACACACACACACACACACACACACACACACACACACACACACACACACACACTCAGTTTTGAATTTTCATCATTCAGACTCTTACCAGGAGAGAGTTTTCAGTCAAAGTGAGGACCTGTGCAAAGTCAGGTATCCAGCACAACTACAAACAATTGAACAAACATTCCAGAAAACAATCAAATCGTAATCTTTAATTAGACCCCTAAACAATACAAAATATCTCTTATCACACACAAAATAAACACTCGCAAATAGACTTTACTTGGCCTGAATTCTCCTTGCTAAACTGACCTGCCAAGCCTGCTGCTGCTACCAGCCACACAGGCACACTGAAGCGACCCAGGACATGAGATGACTTGTCCGTCCAGAAGAAGACCACAGCCACCAGGTAACCAGTGACCAATGTGAGGGACTGGGGGAGGAGGAGAGGAAATCTATACACTATCTCTACACCATGCTGATACTCTATTTTTCAACTTTCTTTAGGGAGAGGCATCTCAATAAGTCTTTTTCATTCTCTTTTTTTGTTAACCTTGGCTGGAGTCTCTCTCATATAACAAAAATAAGAAGAAAGAGTGAGTAATCAATAGAGATGTACCAATGCATCGGTATCGGAATTGGCGGTATCGGCCCATTTTTTGGGTATCGGTATCGGTATCGGCTTATTTTACGCCGATACTTCCGATACCTAAAAGGAATTTACTACTTAGTGATATACGTATTTGATATAAGATATTGATGATACCAAATTAATATAATACGGCGTATTAAGTTTCCGTGGTGATTACTGTATGTCATAGAATACTGTTTTCTGTGGTAATAAGCCACAACCTATAAATTGGACGTGTATGAAACACTTATAGGCTGAACTCTGGCATCCTGTCACACGGTCGGTCATGAGTCACCACGCATTCTCACTGTCTCTCAGTCAGACGCTGCTCTTCCACCCACACAAAGTTCACACAGGTGAAAAGCTTATGTTTTTGAACTATAATCTAAGAATGTCAAACTTCGGATATTGAGAATCCAACGAAATGATTTGGTATATATATATATATATATATATATATATATATATATATATATATATATATATATATATATATATATATATATACATATATATATATATATCTATCTATCTATCTATCTATATATATATATATATATATATATATATATATATATATATATATATATATATATATATATATATATATATATAGTTAGGCATTTTGCATTATTGTAAAAACAGCATATTCTTATTTGATTTATAATTAACAGTGCTAGTGCTAGCCTTTTCCAAGATATCATACTGGAATAGGTGGAAGCTCGAATTATATATGTATATTAATTTTAATGCAAGTTTAATTTTTGAGTTACTTGTGTTAACCTAAGGATGTAAAAATTCCAAAACTAAGAAAGTAACGATTCTGTTTTGTAATCATGTGCATTGTGTATAATTTGTTGCATATTAATTATTTAAGATCATAGCAATACACTAGAAATTTAGAATAAACTAAACTTTTTTTCTATTTAATTGAAAAGATTAGGTGAAAGCTCATTTTTCTGAATTGGTCTACTAATGTCTAATGAATTAATATCAAAGTATGTCAGATTTAATTAAAGAGAAACATACACAACAAAATGAGTTTCTTTTGCTAATATTTTGTGTCTGTTTTACAATTTTAATAATTTCAAAAATATTTTTGATAGCCAAAATATCGTCAATAAAATTAATAATGAAAATGCACAAGACCAAATGGTCGCTAAAGGAGTAAGAAGTAAGAATTTAAAATAACTGACAAGAGTCAGAAGACTGAGAAGATATTCATTCCAATTACTGAGTAATTTACCTTTGGAAATGGCTTCAAAAAGCTTCTAGAATTGGTTTTATTTCACAAATGTTCTCAGAAGGACTTACAGCATCCCCCAAAACAAAGCCTCCCATCTGATAACGCTCGCCATCCATCAACTCATCTTGGTGTCCAGTGCAGTATAATATCACTATAAGTAGTAGTACCGGTATTGGTGGTATCGGTATCAGTAGTAGTATCGGTATCGGCCCAATTAGGTGGTATCGATATCGAATCGGCCAAAATTTTGGTATCGGTACATCTCTAGTAATCAACAAAAGGATTATATACATGACATACAAACATATACACACTGAAAAGCATTCTGTCATATCCATACATACCAAAATAATTTTTCATTAGTGATAGAAATATGTGCATCTAAAATCAACTGAAAGATGAGATAAAAGAAGGGAATGGTAACAAAGATAAAGAGTATACATCAACACAAGTAAACAATGAGCAGACACAGACTAGATTCCTTAAGTGTAGCTCAAGCCTAGAGAAAAAATAAATAAGCATACATACACACAACACAAAGAGAGGATGACACCCACTATGTATCCATTGGTGGTGATGACGGTGACAACAGTGGTGGTGATAGCAATCAGACAGGACAGTATGCTGTAGGCCAGGCTGGAGAGGACGGTTGGGGTATGATGGATCACAATATACAGTAGCGGCAGGATGACAGTCACCGTCACCACGCTCTTAACGTGGGCCACCACAAACCTGGAACAACCATTGACTCACTCATTGGCTGATTAAATAACAAAATGAAAGGCTGGCTGAATGATTGACTGGGTAAATCATTAAATGAGTGAAATACTAAATTACAACTGATGTAAAGAGTGATTGGGTAAATGATTATATGAAAGACCAAATGACACTCTGGATAAATAATTAGATGAATAACACACAATGAATGATTAGATATATAATCAACTCGTGTGTTGCATCAATTTAAAGAATGCACTATCTCACTGACTGACATACATCTAGTAATTTTCTATAATAATTTGACTGATTAAGTACATTAAGTGATGTGATTGATTAATTGTGAGACAAACCACTTAATAACCACACCACCACCACCACCACATCCTCACCTGCCCACTATCTCCGACACAGTGTCCACCAGTCGGAGGGGAAGGAAGGCAACTGCCACAGACACCAAGCCATGGGAAGTCTGGACCTCTGCAAGCCAATCACGCGTCCACTTGGTGACGGTGTGCTTGGCAGGGTGAAGCAGCGACCCACACAGCACCGCCCACAGCAATGGCTGAACAAAGGGCTGCAAAAGGCAAGGTAGGTCAAAGGTCATGGTGCCAGACACTGGAATGCCTTACTTCTATATTATGAACTTGTGTGTTTCTGTACTTGCTTTCACACATTCTTTTATTGGTCAATATAGTTTTGATATTTCCTTATATTCTACAATTCCATAAACCATACATACATACATACATTCATATTCACAAGCATTTCCTGACATATTAACCTCTAGACCTACAGAGAGACATGATACTTAGTGAAAAGAAACAAATATTACATAAAACTTTTTAAAGCAGTTCACTGTCCTGCCAAGTCATGCACAACCACTAAGAAGCTTCTTGTCACCATAACTGGTAAAGTAAATCAATTAAGTTTCAAGACCATACCAATAAACTTGCATGACAATAGCTGTAGGTACCAGAGGGAGGCGGTGGCATAGTGGTGAGCGTGGGATCAGGCAGAACGTCCACACGTAGGTTCGAATCCCACCACATACCACTTAGAAGCTATGCCATTAGTCAAGTGATTTAAAGTTACCTACATGGTTACACCAAAGATACCTTTGGGTGGTGATATGGGCCCTAATATGGGTACTACTATAAACAAAATTGCCTATGCCACTAATGGTCAGAAGCTTAACAGCACTTCCCACATATACTCTTCAAGTATGCCTACAGGCACTATAGGCCATAACATGATGAAAAAAAAAAAAAAATCCGCAATGAGAAATTACCTCAACTTGTGCTTTTAGCTGTGAGTCAAACACTGCTCTGTAGTCACCCACCAGCCTTACCTGGAAGATCATGTACACAGACCAGGCAGCAGCTGCCACACAGCCCACAAACACGATGGCGGCCACATTATAGAAGGCGTTGCGCAGGGCCTGGTCATAACCCTGTGGCACAAACTGTCTCCACACATGTTCCAGCGGGGACCTGGCACTCTCCCCGTACAGCGACATCCTGGTGCTGCCTCCTTCACTGGCTCATTCTAGGCTTCTGATGGTGGTGATGATAAATAAATTCATTTTAAGGTACTATAAAACGTTCATCTCTTACACAATGGATTTAGAACATTTATGGTAATAATCATAAAATTAGTTTAAGTAAAAAAAAAAAATTAAATGAACAAGGTGTGTCAGACACTACAAAAATGCAAGCTCCACATGACCCCCATCACCATCTCTTTGAATAACTAGATAAAATAGCCAACAGTATTTTGGCTTCTGTGTTGGGATCCCTGAACCACAAGAGCCCCGAATCTCTGAGGTCTAAATCTGGCTTTGCCTATATATCATTACAGCCAGGAATTTGCAGCGTGACAGGGCGGGTGGGGGAAGGGGATCAGTGGGATCAAGACCAGGAAGGGGGAAGGTGATACGGAAAAAAAGGCACAATGTGATGGGAAGGACAAAGAGGACAAGGGACGGGAGGGACGATGGACGGGAACGACAAGAAACAGAGAAGGGAGGAGAAATGGAGGGCGGGAGGGAAATTGAACACACCTGCCCTGCCTTACGGAACATGACAGGTGTGCGGAGGGGTAAACACACCTCACTGCCACATTACCAAGACGAGTGGCAACTTGCACAAACCCCATCATTTTTTACAGTAAACCCATGCACATATCGGGGCATGACACACAGGAACACCAATCAACCCGTACCAACAAAACCCATTAACCTGAGGGAGTGGCAGAACTGTAACGTCAGAGGAGCACACAACCTTTCGTATCTTACCTCATTTCCACCTCATCTCACCTCGTCATGTGTGATATGTCCGCCCTACACACGTCTCACATCCTCTGGTAAGTGTACACAACTAAAACACTTCCCTGCACCCCTGGATAATGCGACAAATTGCCAGACAGACTCACTTGGCAGCGTCCCAGATTGTGTTCCCAGCCATAGTAAATCTCGTCTTTCCCCCCGATCCCCAGATTACGTCATCGCTCCCCGCCATCAATGAAGCCAAGGAGGAACACACTTCTATTTCTTCTATTATTAATATTGTTACTAGGGTAACTGTTCACATTGATAGATTAGTATTGTATGGGAAAATTTAAAAGGTGTGTTTTAATTTTCAGATCGTGTTAACTTGAGAGAGCGAGGGAGGGAGAGGAAGGAATTAAGAGAAGGCCGGGAGAGTGAAAACACATACACACACACACACACCTTACATGGTTACACCAAAGATGCCTTTGGGTGGTGATATGGGCCCTAATATGGGTACCACTATAAACAAAATTGCCTGCGCCACTAATGGGCAGAAGCTTAACAGCACTTCCCACATATACTCTTCAAGTATTGGTAATCATTAATATTATGGGAAGAAGTGATCATATGACATTAGAGCTGGAAATAAAGAGGAGGATGGGATAAGATACAGAGATGACTAAAAAAAAGAGAGATTAAATTACGCAAGAGCAGATTTTGAAAAACTAAGGAAACTTTTGATGATATTGAATGGAAGAACATTATATACGGAAGGACAATACAAGAGAAACAAAATATTCATACAGAAATATAATGAAGGAGTAAAGAAATGAGTACCTTTTTATAGAGTTAGCTAAGAAAATATACACGCTTGGTACAATATGCTAAATGCACAGAAGCTAAAAAGGCAAAAGATAAAGCTTAGAAGAAAATCATAAAACAGAGAAATGACAATAACAGACAGCCGTATAAGGATGCGAGAAATTAATGCATTAGAGTAAGGAGAGAAAGAAAAAAACTTTGATTGATTGATTGATTGATACATTTATTGTTGAATTAATAAATAATTACAACAAAGGAGGAGGATGGGCCTTGCCACCCACCCCCTGGGCAAGGACTTAAGGTTAAAGTATCACAAAAATAACTCTGGACAGTATACACAGCAAGAATACAACTTTGAGAAAGATGTGGTGCGTAAAAGCGAAAATAAACCCAAGCTTTTCTACATATATATAAATGGTAAGATGAAGAATAAGGAAAAAAAAAAAATTCATCAAAATTGGGAAGACATACCAAACAGAAAAGGAGATGACATTGTGTGAAAATGAATAAACAGAACCAAACAGATAGGACATTACATTGCCGAGGATTGCAGGAAATCACAGTGCGCTAAGAGGATAACAGAAGATTATTAGATCATTTGGAAGTCAGGAAAGCAATGGGGCTGGATGGTGTATCAAACTGGGTACGTGATAAAAGAATGTAAAGAGCAACTGTTGGATCCGATTTGGGAAATAATTATAAGTTCACTAAACGAAGTAAAAGTTCCACTAGAATGAAAGAGAGCCAACGTAATACCGATATTTAAAGGATGAAAATTAAGGCACCTGAACTATTAAATTACACACCAGTGTCACTTATAAGTGTTCTGGGGAAGTTGTGAGAAATAGTTATCAGAGAAAAATGAGTTAAACATCTAGAAAAACAACAAGTTATATCGAACAGACAATGGGACCGATCGCGATCTGCTATGTAGGTGCCTTCAACCGCCAGATGGGTTAATTATTTCACAGCAAGTTGGTCAACTGGAACGTACTTTTCTGCACGTTTTGTAAATATTAAATGGTTTAATAAAATAGTTATAATCTTTCTAAGAATGTACTCGTGGCATATAAGCTAAAAAAGTGGAAATATTTATATGTATGTAGAGCGCTCTTCTTTACCATCTCCATTTCTGGGACAAAATATAGAAAAGATCATTAATAGGTAAAGCGTAGTTTTAATACATTTTTCTTTCCATAAAAATCAATATGAATTATATTCATACAGAAAATCACAACAATTAATAGTCTTAAGAAATTAACAGTATAGAGGATATTGTCTACCATGCACCGAGATTGTTCTATCGAAAAGTAAACAAATCTAGCGTGTTAAGAGCCATGGCCACACTCGCTACACGACTTCACTATGGATATTAGTGAGGATGAACTTAGAAAATGGACAGTGCCAACTCTGAGAAATTTTCTGAGATCAAAAGGCATACCAAGTTCGCTTGTTGTGATTCAGTTAGGAAAATTCGGTTTCGGTAATGTTGGCCAGGTTATTTCGGCACAGACTCCGAATTTTTTTTTTTTTTTTTTTAAATGCTACTCAGTGATATTTGCTCTACGCTTTTTGAGTGGAGCATTATCCTATGCAGAAACTCTGACAATTTTGTGATAAGGTATATATGTACTATTAGACTTACAAAAAATAATATGATGGGACACTGGTACATCCATACTTTGCACCATTAGGAACATATATTTGCATATTTTTGTCATTTTCAATCAGACACATAGTGAAATAATCAAACGTTTATATTATGAGAAATGTAGGCATGAATATCAATATATATTTTTTTCTAATAGGGCTTCCACAAGAGCGACAGTTCGGAGCGATAGGCAGGACCAACTTGTGAATTAAACCAGCTGGCGAACAATGAAAACTACACAGATCGCGATTGGTGCCAATCGGGACCGATCGCGATCTGCTATGTAGGTGCCTTCAACCGCCAGATGGATTAATTATTTCACAGCAAGTTGGTCAACTGGGACGTACTTTTCTGCACGTTTTGTGAATATTAAATGGTTTAATAAAATAGTTATAATCTTTCTAAGAATGTACTCGTGGCATATAAACTAAAAAAGTGGAAATATTTTATATATATGTAGAGCGCTCTTCTTTACCATCTCTATTTCTGGGACAAAAAATAGAAAAGATCATTAATAGGTAAAGCGTAGTTTTAATGCCTTTTTCTTTCCATAGAAATTAATATGAATTATATTCATAAAGAAAATCACAACAATTAATAGTCTTAGGAAATTAACAGTATAGATTACATTGTCTAACATGCACCGAGATTGTTCTATCGAAACGTAAACAAATCTAGCGTGTTAAGAGCCATCGGCACACTCGCTACACAACGACTTCACTATGGATATTAGTGAGGATGAACTTAGAAAATGGACAGTGCCAACTCTGAGAAACTTTCTGAGATCAAAAGGCATACCAAGTTCGCTTGTTGTGATTCAGTTAGGAAAATTCGGTTTCGGTAATGTTGGCCAGGTTATTTCGGCACAGACTCCGAAATTTTTTTTTTTTTTTTATAAATGCTACTCAGTGATATTTGCTCTACGCTTTTTGAGTGGAGCATTATCCTATGCAGAAACTCTGACAATTTTGTGATAAGGTATATATGTACTATTAGACTTGCAAAAAATATTTTGATGGGACACTGGTACATCCATACTTTGCACCATTAGGAACATATATTTGCATATTTTTGTCATTTTCAATCAGACACATAGATAAATAACCAAACGTTTATATTATGAGGTATGTAGGCATGAATATCATATATATATATATTTTTTAATGGGGCTTCCACAAGAGCGACAGTTCGACGCGATAGGCAGGACCAACTTGTGAATTAAATCAGCTGGCTAACAATGAAAACTACACAGATCGCGATTGGTGCCATTAATGAAGACTGAAGAGGAAAAAGATCTGGGAGTGATTATACAGGAAAATCTGAATGGGTCCCGAAAAACACATAAGCAAGATATTTGGATTATCATATAGAATGTTGACTTATATAAGAGTGGCATTTCAATTCATGGACAAAGATGTGATTAAAAAAATCATCACAAGTATGATATGTCCAAAGCTGGAGTATGCAGCTGTGGTGTGGTCTCTGAGCTATAAAATAGATACAAGATTAGAACGGATACAGAAGATGGCTACAAAGATGGTGCTGAAACTAAAGCACCTAACATATGAAGAACGGCTGAAGGAAATGGGACTGATAACCTTGCAAGATGGAAGAGAACGAGGAGACCTAATAACAATGTACAAGATATGTAGTGCCAGGGACATTGTTATTAAATTAGTAATTATTAATATTATAAATGTAACTACGACGCACACGTGGCTATCACAGACATACAGACAGTCATGCTGGACTCACACATACACAATTGTGGTGTCCCGACAGGCACGATTGGAATCGGGGCTAAAAAGTGCACGATTGCTCCCGAAAATACAGGACAGGGCCGAGAGCCGGAAAAGACATGATTATCGGGCATATCGGGGGAGTGATCGGGGTGGTGTCGCACCTAACGTGGCACTGCCGCCCGACGTGAAATGATGATACGATCGTTTCGGCGCGACAGGGGTGATGAACCCCTAACAACACCCTCATTTGCAAATTGCATCGCCCTATATCGCCCCATACGGCCCAGCAGGGGCGTATCATTGTTGCATTCGGGGCGAAAGCAGCAATGGTACGGGTGTGTCGGAGTGACAACCCCGATGCATGCCATGACATATATATAGGCAGCCCACTACAACACCAGGCAAACACTCCAGCACCAGCCCTCAACGTCACTGTGCTCTACTGCACTGACACTACTTTCACCACAGCTGTCCTGGGGTACCACCTCACACTCCTCCAGGTGCAGTGTGGGCACTTCCTCTTCAGCTGTAGGGTTGGAAGGGTCAGGTGTGGGGCTTGAAGGCTGCTTCCTCCTCCTCTTGCTGTCCTTCTTGGCCTGTGACATGGTGGTAGACGGAGGTAGGGGCAGAGACGGAGTAGTGCAGGTGTGCACTGAGCGGGGTGAGAGACCATTGCCAGATTGTAGGTCGGCTTTCTCAGAGAGCTGACTGGCGTGACCGTGTCGCCACTCCCAGGCAGAGTGGGCGGTGCGTCGCCTGTGACGGTTGGCAGGAGCGCCAGTGCTGCCCTCTACATACGTCATCACAGTTTCTGCCGCCCCTCGCGGTCCGCAAGGAGGCGATGGTGCAACGATAGCCCCGTACCTTTCGCCCCGATATTCCCCGATAGCTACGCTGTTTGACAGTTGTTGGCCAGTCGGCTGAAAATTTTGAGCACTTTCAAAATTTTTGTCCCGATGCCTGGACATCCCCTGCAACCCCTGCATGCACCGTATGTTGCCCAATGACCCCCGAAACACCCCGATCATGCACGATTGATACCCCAATAATGTTTTTTCGTCCCCCGATGCCAAATTTCAGCCATCGTGCCTGTCGTGGCACCACAATCGTGTATGTGTGAGTGGAGCATCAGACAGACCATATAGGCTGATGGTCTGATGGAGAGAGAGGGACGGTAGTCAGCTGTGAATTAAAAATTCAGCCGCTGTGTAATTAGAAGTATCACATGAATTTTTCATTTCAGTCGGCAGAGGGAGAACTGAGCTGTTGGGAAAAGTGTCTTTCGTTAATGTAATCTCAATGGCAATCAAATCACTTTTAATTGCATCCGCACCAGTCGTATTGTGACGACTGCCAATAACTTTGGGAGGGGGAGGAAACAAGGCCAGCCAATTAAGGGGCTTGACTGTTAGAACGGGCTAATACATTCATTCTCATGCAGTCTGGCTCCACTTCTACTCCGAGTCCAAGCAGGTCAATTGCATACTTTGCATCTGAAAAATTAACGTAACTTTTATATAAGACATAGTGCTTATTTATTTAACTATTAAATTGCTTACTGAGTCTGGCTCCACTTCTACTCAGAGCAGGTAGCGATGGCTACCCTCTCTCTGTGCGTGATACCATGTGTGTGTGTGTGTGTGTGTGTGTGTGTGTGTGTTTTGCTAGGCTAATGTTTAGTGAAAATAGGAGAAAAGTGATGTTATTGTGTTGACAGTGGTGTCGTAAGAGAATAGGAGGAGGTGTCACCACTTGGTACATTTCCCCCCATAAACAGTGCATTGCAGCCTCAAACACTAGTTAAGTGAGTTTTCTTGTGGAACTACGAAGTGATCGAGTTACGTGTGTCACCACGCAGGTGAAAAGTGTAGTGAGGCTGTGTGAAGTAGTGGGTTATACTATGTAATTATTTTTTCTTGCATAATTTTGTAGTGAGTGATATTCCGTCTGATGGTAAACTGGGCTGTAAGTAGAAAACAAGGAAGATACAGAGAAAAAGTTGTGGTGTGTGTTAAAGTTTGGAGGACAGCGACGGTGCTTCCATCTGTTAGAAGCGAGTACTTTCATAGAAAACGTTTTCAGGAGTAACTTAAGATTTCTCCCTTATTTCTTCCCCATCCCTAATTTTTCCCTGCATCCTCTCGTGGTTATGAACTTATAAAGCAAATAAAACATGTTTACATATATATATATATATATATATATATATATATATATATATATATATATATATATATATACATAATTTTCTGCCCGCCTCCGCCTGGGCCACATCCAAGGATTCTATAGTATAATGATATACGGGTTGAATGAGCGGGCAGGAGGAATTGATTAGGGAGCAACGCTTCTAATAGATGGCGCGCGGATCGCAGGTAGTAAGGGGCTGAGGGATTGAGGGTCCATCAGCAGGGGAGGATGAGTGCCAAGGATTCTATAATATAAGGATATACAGGTTGAATGAGCGGGCTGGAGGAATTGATTAGGGAACTACGCTTCTAATAGATGGCGCGCGGATCGCAGGTAGTAAGGGGGTGAGGGATGGGGGGTCCATCAGCGGGGTAGGATGGACGCCATTACAAGATTCAAACAGTCAGTCAGTCACGGGAAGGAGCACAAGGCACATCACCCATCACCCGCCACAGCCTGTCCCACACCACGCTCAGTGCTCACTTGCACCGCCTACGTCTGTCTCGTGACCCCTTCTGCCCTTGGTGTAGAACTACCCCTGAGGCCATGGAACATTTCCTACCAGTGCTCATGCCCACTCAACACGCTGCACGCATCCGGCTCTCGCCCTGGCCATCACAACACTCGACCTGCCCACCCTCCTGGCAGCCTCAGGCGTCCACCGCTCCTGGCAACCTGCTGTCCTTCGCCTTACTTCTGCCTTCTTGAGGAAGACCGGCCAGTTACCACGCCTGTGATACCCACACAGAACTACCCCAAGGCTCATAAGAATTCATAGATCTTCGTAGCCTCTTTTGGATCCTTATGAGCCCTGGGTAGTCCTGTGTGAGTATCACAGGCGTGGTAGCTGGCCGGTCTTCCTCAAGAAGGCACAAGTAAGGTGAAGGACAGCAGGTTGCCAGGAGCGGTGGACGCCTGAGGCCGCCAGGAGGGTGGGCAGGTCGAGTGTTGTGATGGCCAGGGCGGAGAGCTGGGAGCGTAGTGCAGTATGTTGAGAGTGGAAGCGTGGGCATTGAAGCAGGAAATGTTCCATGGCCTCAGGGGTAGTTCTACACCAAGGGCTGAAGGGACCATGAGACAGACGTAAGAGGTGCAAGTGAGGAGTATGGTATGGCCCAGGTGGAGGCAGGCAGAAAACGCATATATATATATATATATATATATATATATATATATATATATATATATATATATATATATATATATATATATATATATATATATATAATGTTTTATTTGCTTTATAAGTTCATATCCACGAGAGAATGCAGGGAAAAATTAGGGGGTGGGGAGAAAGTAAGGGAGAAATCTTGTTACTCCTGAAAACGTTTTCTATGAAAGTACTCGCTTCTAACAGGTGGCAGCACCGTCGCTGTCCTCCAAACCTTAACCCACACCACAACTTCCTCTCTATCTTCCTTGAACAAGACCAACATGGTCTTGTTTAGCGACTGCTTTGCTTTCTCCAATCGCTATAGGCACCAATTTTGAGTCGGAAACTCTATGCGCGTTAAACTCCAGTCGCTAAATCGCACGTGCTAACCCGCCTTTATAACGTACGTAATAAAAGAAAAAAAAAAAGCTGACAAATAGAATTCTTTTGGTCAGGATGAGACGAGGAATAGTGGGTTCAAGCTTAAAGATGATAAAAGAAAAAGTTAATTTTCAGGTAGTATGATAGATGAATGAAGATTAATTTCCAGATAGTATGATAGAAGAATAAGATTATTAGTACCAAGTCATTAGGGAACTTTAGACGATTACACTTACGGAGTGATAAGTAGAATTACGTGCTTTAATAGGTGGGACCACCACAACTGAAAGCTTCATGTAGCTTTTGTTATTTTCTTCAAGTTCATAAACTATAGAGGTCATGCCAGATTAACACACCATCAATCAGGACTTTTGTATTTAAGTATAAAAGTGACCAGACTCACCATATACAGTCACTAGGCCGAGTTATTTGACAATGTAGAAAAAATAACTTGAAATCAATGGCTACATAATATACCGTCAAGAGAGAACATGAATGATAAAAGAAAAGACAATGTACGTACACTTCTGTCTGTCACGCCGCATACACTCCATTTCACATTTATACACTACACTTGCTGCTACTGCTGTTTTGTGTGTGTTTGTGTTTCACTGTTTGATCTGCTGCAGTCTCTGACGAGACAGCCAGACGTTACCCTACGGAACGAGCTCAGAGCTCATTATTTCCGATCTTAGGATAGGCCTGAGACCAGGCACACACCACACACCGGGACAACAAGGTCACAACTCCTCGATTTACATCCCGTACCTACTCACTGCTAGGTGAACAGGGGCTACACGTGAAAGGAGACACACCCAAATATCTCCACCCGGCCGGGGAATCGAACCCCAGTCCTCTGGCTTGTGAAGCCAGCGCTCTAACCACTGAGCTACCGTGTGTGTGTGTGTGTGTGTGTGTGTGTTACTTGTAATGTTTGGTGTAGCGAAATTATGCAAAAAGTGGACATGTCAAGATGGGTGATGAAAGAGGAGTGGTGAACGTGACATGTGCATACATATAAGGAGGAGGAGGAGGAGGAGGAGATGGTGGTGGTGGTGGTCTTAATCATCATCATCATCATCACAAGCATTAATGGTGATGATACAGAGGAGGAGGAGGAGGAGGAGGAGGAGGAGGAGGAGGAGGAGGAGGAGGAGGAGGAGGAGGAGGAGGAGAGGTAGTAGTAGTAGTAAGAAGAAGAAGAAGAAGAAGAAGAAGAAGAAGAAGAAGAAGAAGAAGAAGAAGAAGAAGAAGAAGAAGAAGAAGAAGAAGAAGAAGAAGAAGAAGAAGAAGAAGAAGAAGAAGAAGAATAGTAGCGGTAGTAGCAGCAGCAGCAGCAGCAGCAGCAGCAGCAGCAGCAGTTGCAGAAGCAGCAGCAAGATTTGTTGTGGTAGGTATGATGAAAATAAGAAAAGGAGGAAGATGCAGTACAAAAAATAGCTGCCAATATCATGGTACAGTATACATGATCACATATCAAACCACTCACTTCTCAGTTCCTATCAATTTTATACCTTGACATAAAACACAAAACAGGGCATTGTGCCTTATGAAGCTGCTCAAGCTTACTGCTGAGTTCCACCTGTGTCAGGCAGCCAACAGACAACACATCAAATTATACATAACACTGCAAGATAAACACAAAAATCTTTCAAGTCTTTCCAAAATTTCAATTAATCTTAAAGGATGGTAAGGAAAAGTATGATCAACATGTGGCATTTCCCTAGCAGACTAAATCTTCACAACACTAATGATCCACAATGACATCATTCGTTCTTTTTTTTCAGTAAGGCTCATTTCACATCTGTCCATTATGTTATAATATTTACAGTTATGACTGAGTAATCTTCAGTACAAGGAAATTGAAGCTATAAGCATCTTTTAGTCATGTGAACAACAAATAAGGAGTAAAGTCTGGGATGAGAATTTGACAGCAGCACACAGGTCTTACTCCACCAAACACGCACACCACTTTCCTTTACCCTCATTTTGCACACAACTCCATGTCTGACTTGCTTGTCCACTAACACAAAGGTGTGGTTATAACATTGATGTCTTCTCAGAAAGTCAGTGCCAAGAAGCACACGTTTCTGGACACAAGACCAACTGACCATTCTTCCTCTGGGTACTACTCCTATCCCCTGCCACACACTAACTCACACAGCGCCAACTCTGTTTACTCTTCATTAGGGACTTGTCATGTTGGCGAAACAATGATGGTGGGCATCAAAGCACGAGCCAAGCATGTAGCCACTATAAGGAATGAATGAATATTGAATGGGTGGAATGTTACTAAATGGACCCCTGGTGCTCTTCCTTACTTTCTTCTCCTCTGTTCCAACTTACAAATATATTACTGTTACAAATAAAGGTATAATCAAGCTTTCTGAATCACTGTTTCCCTAATTAAAAAAATACTCCCTAACCTGATTGATGATTGATGTAACTTAAAACACTTGTTTTAATCAACTAAAAGAGCTACAAGCTTTTTTAAGATTATATAATTGTAATCATGATCTCTGTGGCTGTGGTATCATTATTGTGAGGCAGAATTAAAAGGAGGGATCAAGTGGAGGGAGCATTTCAGAAATTTTTCCTTTCCATTTAATTAAGATTTTTGCCCACTGTACTCATAATATGGGCTGTGAGTGTCAACAAAGAAGAGTTTAGGCCTTGACAAAGAGCAAGCCATAGCACAATTGACATCATAGAAACAGCATGTTTACCATAAATATGCTTTATAATCTAATCAAATCCTATAACTTGGTGGCCTTATATTCAACAGAGGGAGATCAGAAGCTGACATATTCTTTCCAAAGCTGAAAAAGTCCATAAGCAATTAAGTTTGTTCTCTTTCTAGTAAATGACTGAATAAAAAAAAATACATACATAACATGGCCCTTTGATGGAGCATCACATGAGATGCTGAGGGAAACACAGAGGGAACTGATGACAAGGCAACCTTAATGTCATAGTACTGCCACTCCTCAACACTTGGATAAGCTCCCACCTCAATATTGATTTCCAATTAAGCATTTTGAAAAACCAATCTTTTGTAGACTGGCATCCTATCTGAAGATGGAATGAAGATATGACAAAATGAAATTGAAAAAAGAAATTGCAAAAAGAAGGAAAAAAAAAAAAGGTAGTCTCAGTAATGGAAGGTGGTGTGGAGTGACACCCTGACAGTACTGTGGACAGTATACAGATATTGGAGTAGTGTTGATGGTAATGGTAAAACATTGCTGCACTCAACAACATTATACAATTATGGCAGATTTTTCTGGTACAAAAGTAGTAACATAAAATAGCATTTGATTAGTAGTGACAATGATCATTGCAATTCTAACATGAAAATAGTATTTGTTAAAGGCATAAAATACAAGTAATTTTGTATTGTTTCTCACTATTAAGGCATTATTACACTGATATTATTGATAATCATGTAACAAAATATAATTCACTGTGTCTCTGTTCCTTAACATCTTCACTACACATACATGGCACACATACAAAAAGTAAATATGTATCAAGTGTTTGGTGGCATCAAAAGAGTGAGTCCAGCTCCTGTGTAGCAGTAAAGTGCAGTGTCCGGGAAAAGTCACTGAGTCACTGCTACACCACAAGATATGGTGCACTGCTCTGTGCACACCCACACTCTACGAAGATTTGTGTGTGTGTGTGTGTGTGTGTGTGTGTGTGTGTGTGTGTGTGTGTGTGTGTGTGTGTGTGTGTGTGTGCGCATGCGTGCTTGTGAGTGTGCACATTCCTCCATGAAGTACTCCTGAAGGCATAACATTGCTGGTGATGTAGATTGACCAGATATCTTACAAAGAACTCATGCTATGTAATCCTTTTAACATTATTAATAAAAATTTCAGAGACAATATGAATCTTGCTAACTTGGTAAATATTATAGTCAGATCTGGGCTCTAGGCAGCATGTGTTAGTCATTTGGATGCTGTGGGTGTGTTGGTGAGCTGTTGAGATCCCAACACAACCACCTCACAATGAGTGACCCTCAGGAGTGGAGGCAGACTTGTCTCAGACTAGTAGGTGTATACAGTACATGGAAAGCCGGGTCAGTTAAGCTCTGTTGGTCATGTCAGGCAATGCTGACAATGGTTGGTTGTAAATAAAATTATAAAACCTAAGAAGACCGGATAAGAATAAGTTCCTTAAAAGTAAAACTATTACAAGTATTGAAGTCTATATAAAAATAGTAGTATATGAATTATTATATACTAAATTCCCAGTGACCAAACTGATGAAGTCTTCATTGTAAAATGTGACCTGTGTGTGACCGTGATAAACTTGGTCTTCACTCCATCATACTATGAGAGGAAGTGAAGTCCTGAGGTGAGATAAATGAACAAGAGTGAGCACAGCTGCTTTGGGGAAGTGTGCTAAGCCTCACTCTGACAGACTTGGTGATAAGGCCACTCAGCACAAAAAGTAGCCGAGTAGTAATTTGTGACTATGAATACAACATTAAGTGAATCACATCCCATTACACTATGTGGATAAAATAAAAATGATGTATTACAAATCAGATTTCTGTGTTAATTACTGACAGAAAACAAGAATGGTGGAAGTGCTGATGAAGAATGCAACATGAAAAGTTGTACAAATGGAAGGAAATGTTACATGGTGATATTAGAAGGAAAAGAAAGAAGAAAAAAGGGGATGTTTTGGCCATAGTGAGAGGATGACTAGAGAAAAAAGTTTATGATAAAAATTTCAAGAGAAAAGTTTAAGATAAAAAATGTGTGTGAAATCTATGTTAAAGTCATGAGTGAAGGTCACTTCAAAGGAAGGATTGGGTTAACATGCTAGTATATGGAGGGGGTCTAATAAATGAGGAAAGAATGTTTTGGATATGGAAATGTGGATGTTCTTACTCTTAGAGGGAGTGAAGCATCAGTGAGAGAATTTGATCACTTGCATATCACTGGATCTGTAAAAGACTCAACTCAAATTTCTTTTAAATGTGTCTGTCAGACTGAGGATACAAGGTAACCATTCACACCTTTACAAACGAAGAGAACATCTCTGAGAACATGCTGTCCTGTGCCACCCAAGCTACTGCACAGTATAGTAAAGGTCTTTGTCTTTTTACAATAAAATTATCACAAATCATAGTCTGGGGAACCTAACATTCATGCAAGCCATTCTCTACCATATGACCTCTTGTGGCCCCAACAAGGTGGCATCACAGGTGACCAACTACCATGGGGAAGACTAAGGAAACAGAGTCTACCGAGCTAAGGAATGTACTGGTCAGGTGAGGAGACACACAGAAACACCCATGTGTCATGTATCTGGAAGGCTTGACAGTGGTACTGTACCTCTCACCACTGCCTAAGTACTACAGCCCATCTCTATAGGTGTCATAACATAATCATATACATATATATGTATTTGTGGAAACTACTCTCAATGAAAACCAGCTGCGAGGTGGCTGCCTGTGTTTGTGATTAATTGTGACCAAGATGTGACAACCAAACCCTTAACCTAAGTGTGACTCAAGACATGAATCAAACTAATCATAGCTGTGGACCAGTCAACCACACCTGAACAATGTGTACTATACAATGTTTGCTGATTCACTTACACCTACAATGAACCACATGACTGAGGCAACACACACAGGATCAACACATCCACAGTCTTGCTGAGTGGCTCACTTTTTCCTCAACATACACCAACACTCACTAACAACCTCACTCTCACTGCAGTTACTGATTTATACACATACTGTACACGCACGCACACACACACACACACACACACACACACACACACACACACACACACTCACACACATGCATGCATACTCCAGTATTCCTTGAGCCCCAGTTATCAAGGGGAAGATCCATGCTGATTCAGCTGCTCACACTGAACAGCTATGTGGTTTGGCAGCCTGTGTGTTGTGGTCTCCCTTCCTTAGCTGTCTCAGGATATTTCTGAGCATATCACCACAACACTGATTCTTCAATATCAAAGGAACTCCATTCAATCCTTTTCTCTTCATTTGAGTATTCTTCAAGACTATTTGTGATCAGTACACACAATGTTCCATGTCATTTTTGTTCTGTACATATCTGTTTGATGAAGCTTCCTCTGAGCTGCCTTGGTGATTCACAGCAAATCATTGCAAACACATAACACAATGAAAAATTAAATATCTGAGTGAGGGATGCACATGTCTCTTGTCTATCTCCAGAGGAAGGCAATCTAAAATATAGCTACAACCTTTTGAGCTCTTCCAAGGCCTCCTGAGTATTGTGTTGGTGTGTTGAGTATCAGTACATCGTCTCCTCCCAAGCTGTGTCGAGAGTAGTGTAGTCATGGAATCTTGCATTCATCTGTTGCATATCTCAGGGACTGAAATGCTGTCACCTTTTCATAGGTGTGACGCTTCATGTCTGGGAGCCAAGTGTCGTCCTGCAACTCTGAGAGCAAGGCCCTTGGCCCAGCTGCTTCGTGATCCTACTCGAGGTTACATTCTATGTAGGTAACTCCTGCCATCTGGCTAAGCAATGAAGTTGGGTGAACCCAAAGCTTCAAGTCAGCCTGGGACTTTATGGTGACAATGGCTGCCTTATGATTTACATAGTGCCTTGCCTTTGAAAACCAACTGCACTGATGACAATCATAACATGTTAGTGAACCAAACACAAAGGGTCATACCTATGTCAAGTGTATTATTATGCTATTCATAAGTACTAGAGTATAAATGCATTTCATCCACCTTCATTACTATTATAATGTGGTAAAAATCCTGTTTCACTGAAGGCTATTTGCACCTCAATGCAACATAACTATACTGAACACACACCTTGTGGCCTCACACAGTTCAAATCACACCCAATAAATAGCTGCCCTTTGTTTCCCATAACACTCTTGCCCTCACATCATCACCAGATTTTCACAATTCTTTCACAGTTAATCATGTTTATTTTTTTCTTTCCTAATTTCCAATAAATGTTTTTATACAACATATGTAGCACAGAACACTCCACATTCTCCATTTTGATACTTGTACTCCATAATTGTGAAAGCTTTTGTACAGCAGTCAAGTATCTGAATGATCTTTGTACAGCTGCATCGCCTCTACACACTTGCCACACCAGCAACAATTCATAAGCATGTCATGGTACACATCTGCCACTTCACAACAAATGCAGTTGTCCTCTCAAAGTTTCTGCAACACTCAACATTTTCAAAGTTTTTCTGTAGCAAATGAGGAGTTACACCAAGAAGACTACATTGTGCACACCATTTCCACACTGGCCCATCCATACCACCCAGCCACATTGCCACCACTGCCCTGCCTAATGCACAACATCCACCTCCCACCTTCACTGCCTAAACACAATGGGGAGATTATGGCACAGAAACACTATCCTTCAGAACATCCTTACCATTCTTCCTTCAGTTTCTCCAAGAAAAATAATTGAGAAGCAAGTCTTACAAGAAAGAAGAATGGATGGAGCTTGTGAGGGACAGGGATATGGTAGTAAAAAGGGAAATCTTAGGGACCTATTAGGAGCAGAGGGAAAATGTTCAAAGGAATGGGAGCTGCAATGACTTAGCTACAAGAAGGGATGTTTGTCAGTGAATGTTACAACTGGTGGAACAAAACTGAATGAAAGAAGAATGAGGTGAAGGAATAAAAAAGGTGAAACATTGTTTATAATACTGGTGGGAATTAGTAAGGTCTGAGTGTGAGTGAAGGTGATCGTGAGTGTGTGGGTGAAGGCAGTCAGTGAGGTGGGTAATAGTGCTGGTGTGGCATGGGTGTGGCCAGGATAAGGGAGGGTCACACATAGCGGTCCAGGTGCTGTTGGAAGTTGGTGAGATATGTGGTGAGTTCGTCCACTGTGGGTCGCTCCTGGGGGGCTGTGGTCCAGCAGAATGTCATTGCCTTGAACCTGAAACAAAAATAAAGTGATAGGACAACCTCGTAGTGAGTCAGAAACTATGTAAGATGGGAACTGGTCTAGGTAAACAAAGGGAACAAGAAAATGCCCAATGAGATGCCAGTCCCTAAAGAAAGGTCAAAAAGATCACCCAGAATTGCAGGATAAGTGTCTTGAAAACTCCTGAGACTCTTTAATGTTAGTACTGCTATTAATCCTTCAGCTACCAGTAATAGTGGTGGTGGTGGTGTGCCGAGGCAACAGCTACCCACCATCCTTCAGCCAGTACTCACAATTCATCAGGACAATTGATGGGCTGTGCCAATCTCACACCCTTGCGCAGCACGGCTGCCATCTCAAAAGGGTCAATCTCAGCATACGGTTGCTGACCCAGTGTCATCACCTCCCACAGCAGCACACCCCATGACCACTGCAGGGAGGAGAAGGGGAAGGAGGAAGTGGCAGTGATGTAGTGGTCTATCATTGCATAATGTTCACTCATCATCATCACAACACATAACATACTTCTTATCACCATCACCAAAACATCAAATCAACACTAAAGTACAGTAAGTTGCAAAACACAATACTTCATGCATTACACACACACACACACACACACACACACACACACACACACACACACATGTGCCCGGTAGCTCAGTGGTTAGAGCGCTGGCTTCACAAGCCAGAGGACCAGGGTTTGCTTCCCCGGCCAAGTGGAGATATTTGGGTGTGTCTCCTTTCACGTGTAGCCCCTATTCACCTAGCAGTGAGTAGGTACGACATGTAAATCGAGAAGTTGTGACTTTGTTGTCCCGGTGTGTGGTGTGTGCCTGGTCTCAGGCCTATCCGAAGATTGGAAATAATGAGCTCTTAGCTCGTTCTGTAGGGTAACGCCTGGCTGTCTTGTCAGAGACTGCAGCAGATCAAACAGTGAAAGACACACACACACACACACACACACACACACACACACACACACACACACACACACACACACACACACACTTGATCCTTACCACATCCGAGGCTGGTGAGAAGATCTTGTGTGTGAGGCTCTCCAAGGCGAGCCACTTAATGGGGCGGTTGTGGTTGTCACCCAGGCAGTGATAGTCCCCGGGGTACAGGTCTCTGGACAGGGCACAATCTCCCAGCCGCACCTGCAGTCCCCCGTCCACCCTGGCAAATGAGAAAATGAAAAGTATAAGCAATATGTGAATGGCTGATTAAGGAAAACATTAAATTAAGGGAAGCTACAAGAAGCCAATGTGTCTACACATGGTAATTCCTGAATAAGACATGCCTAGCTATGGACACCTACAATCATTATCCATATATCTGACTTACTTTTAGAACTTTCTGTCAATCTTACACTATTAATCTGATTACTGAATCTATTCTATGCTGTATGTGATGACCAATTGATTCCTATCTCTTTTTAACCCTTAACGTACGGTGATAATTTCGGAACGATTGTAGCGTCGCCTGCGGAGAGGCGGGGATCGTTCTGGGAATCATGATTTTTCCACGTTAAATGTTTGAATCTCTCCCCCTCACTATTGTTCCTGGGGCAAGTGGAGGTATTTGGCATCTTTTCTTGCTCGCCTCCTCGAGCCTTGAGACATATGTTCCCTCACAATAGGTCATCTTTTCCCATTCTGAGGTGACATCTGGCAACCCTCGTGACCCAGAGGGAGGAAATGGTACTTTGAGTGATGTTATGTCAGTGTTACTCGGTAATGACATTGAGGACAGTGATGAAAAAGAAGACAGTGATTTTTTTTACTGAGACAGAAGAAAGTGAAGACTCCAGTAGTGGTTCTGATAGTGATCTGGGAGACAGAGACCAACCCTCACAGCGATGTTCATAAACCTCTTCACGTACTCCCCACGAGCAATGTGCTGGTGTGTGTCACCCATGGTTGCCTCTACAGGACTGTGCTTGTTGGCCAAGTCACGTGAATCCCATTGCTAATAAGAGTTGCCAGATTCCAATTAATATAGAAATCCACAATACTTGTAATATGTGGTTTCTTTTTCTTTTCCTGTTTTGCACATCATTTCATATATCTGAGTTCACATTTTCTTGACATGAAAGTGCAAAAATTCCTACTTTTACATCAAATTCAAATGCCTGAAGAGAGAGAGAGAGAGAGAGAGAGAGAGAGAGAGAGAGAGAGAGAGAGAGAGAGAGAGAGAGAGAGAGAGAGAGAGAGAGAGAGAGAGAGAGAGAGAGAGAGAGAGAGAGAGAGAGAGAGAGAGAGAGAGAGAGAGAGAGAGTGCGCACTGTGTTATTGGAGCTTGGGGGGTATTTCTTAGTGGAAGGGTTCTGCCATGGGCTCAGGGAGAATTTTTTGATATGCAATAACTTTGCTCTCAGAGGTCATAACATGTTGAAAACTACATCGTTGTACTCAGAATAACACAAAGAAATAAGCTTTTATAAGGAAAAATATTTTTAGCATTTTTGACAGGTGTGATTTTTCCCCGCTGTAAGAGACAGAAATTAAATCAACCCCCTGTACTTTAAGGGTTAAAAACAATGTTATCATACTAGACTAAAAAGACAAGATACTGGTTCTCAAATAATCATCCAGAAATAATGTGACTCATAAAAACAGAGAGGAAGAAATTGGTTCTCAAATAATCCAGAAGCAACAACATATACTCACACACAGTTGCGTGTGGCAACATCTTTGTGCAGTAGGAGACGTGCATGTAGGTAAGCCAAACCCTGCAATACCTGCACTCCGACAGACACCACTTCTCTTGTCACCAAGGTGTGGCATCCCTGCAAGAACCTGCCGGGGGAGAGAGGACCACCTGCTGGTATCCTGAACTACTTGACCTATTTCCACCACAAAACCACATGATAACTTCAGGTGAATAGGAGGCTAATTGTATTAATGAGAAAAAGCATTGACAAATTGATAACAAAGGAGATAAGATATCATAATGGCAGCAAAATGAAGGAATCAATGACAATATGAAAAACTTCAGGTAATAACAATATCACTTAAACAATTAAAAGCAACAGTATAAATATATTCAATTAAATGTGAAGGAGAAACAAGAGCAATATCAAGTTCAGATAATCTTTCATATCAATTTGCCATTAATCTTAATAAGCCCAAGCTTCTTATTTAATTTTCTCTATGCAAGCATACATACATATAACAAAGTTGTCCCTTCTAAAATGGGGATAGACAATATCAGGTAGCCACATAACTTTCACAGTCACATTCATTCACACTGCTCTCTTGGCTCTTTGATCCCTAATAGAGAAGAGATAGTGTTCCTGCTCTAACTTCACAGGGATTGTTTTCTTTCTATGCACATCCACAACATCCTAACCAAAGGCAGGCACAGGAGGGGCTGCACTCACCTCTTCAGGTTGCCCTGTGAGGAGGCCGGCAGGATGACATATGGGGGTGCCTCAGGGGGGGAGACCACTGCCCCCAGCACCCCAAGCAGGTTGTCATGGGTCAGGCCAGCCAGCATCAGCCCCTCACTCAGCAAGACAGTGCGCTGACCCTCACTGGCCGAGTCTGTAATGTTACCACACCATCAATAAGAGGTATTGACCTTAACACACATGTAAACATGCACAAGCAAACACACAAAATATTTGGAATAACCTTGAAGTGAAGAAGGTCTGGGAAAAGAACTTCCATGAGATAAGACTAAGTGAATAAAAGTAGATAAAAATAAAGAAAACCATGACCTTGACTAAACTCTACATTTCAACTAACTAAACATTTACAATGCTCAACATTGTGCTACAAGTGTGTTCCTCTTTGAACAAAAATATAATGGGCTCATGATTTATGAAATTAGAGTGAATGACCTACTTTCTAACTGTCTTCTCCTGATCCTGACCTACCTGTGACAGTCTTGACAGTGACAGGGGTTGGGTGGGGCTGGTCTGGGGGTTGGTACAGGGCTCGGTACACCCGGCCAAAGGTTCCTTCTTGTTGCACTTCCCGCAGCTCCACCCACTCCCGACCTGCCCGCAGCCCAGCCAGCCGTGCTGAGAGGTCACCTGGGGAAAGAGGAAGTGAAAATGATGGTTATATATATATATATATATATATATATATATATATATATATATATATATATATATATATATTTTTTTTTTTTTACATTACAAGGGCACTGGCCAAGGGCAAACACAGTGTTGGAAAAAAAAAAATCCCGCTGGTTGCCAGGCCCTGTTAAAAGAAAAGTAGAAAGAGAAAAAACAGAAAAATCTAAAAGGAGGGTCCAGTTAACGTAAGAGGTGTCTTGACACTCCTCTTTTGAAAGAGTTTAAGTCATAGGCAGGTGGAAATACAGACACAGGTAGAGAGTTCCAGAGTTTACCAGTGTAGGGAATGAAGGAGTGAAGATACTGGTTAACTCTTGCATTAGGAAGATGGACAGAATAGGGATGAGAAGAAGTAGAGAGTCTTGTGCAGCGAGGCCGCAGGAGGGGAAGGCATGCAGTTAGCAAGTTCAGAAGAGCAGACAGCATGAAAACAGCGGTAGAAGACAGATAAAGATGCAACATTGCGGCGGTGACTTAAAGAATCAAGACAGTCAGTTAGAGGAGAAGAGTTGATAAGACGAAAAGCTTTAGATTCCACCTTGTTTAGTAAAGCTGTGTGTGGATCCCCCAGACATGAGAGCCATACTCCATACACGGGCGGATAAGGCCCTTGTACAGAGCAAGCAGCTGGGAGGGAGAGAAAATGGACGAAGACGCCATAGGACACCTAACTTCTTGGAAGCTGATTTAGCAAGAGTAGAGATGTGAAATTTCCAGTTTAGATTTTTAGTGAAGGATAGACCGAGTGTGTTTAATGTAGAGGAGAGGGAAGTTGAGTGTTATTGAAGAAGAGAGGATAGTTGTCTGGAAGGTTATGTCGAGTAGATAGTTGTAGAAATTGAGTTTTGAGGCATTGAACAAAACCAGGTTTCTCTGCCCCAATCAGAAACAAGTGAAAGATCAGAAGTTAGGCGTCCTATAGCATCTCGCCTTGAGTCATTTAATTGTTGTTGGGTTGGGCGTCTGTTGAACGCTGTTGAATAATGCAGGGTGGTATCATCAGCATAGGAGTGGATAGGGCATTGAGTCAGATTTAGGAGATCATTGATGAATAATAGAAAGAGAGTGGGTGATAGGACAGAACCCTGTGGAACACCACTGTTGATAGTTTTAGGGAAGAACAGTGACCGTCTACTACAGCAGCAATAGAACGATCGGAAAGGAAACTGGAGATGAAGGTACAGAGAGAAGGATAGAATCCGTAGGAGGGTAGTTTAGAAATTAAAGATTTGTGCCAGACTCTATCGAAGGCTTTCGATATGTCAAGGCCGACAGCAAAGGTTTCACCGAAGTCCCTAAAGAGGATGACCAAGATTCAGTTAGGAAAGTAAGAAGATCACCAGTAGATCTGCCTTTACGGAAACCATACTGGCAATCAGAGAGAAGGTTGTGAGCTGATAGATGCCTCATTATCTTCCTATTAAGGATAGACTCAAAGGCTTTAGAAAGGCAGGAAATCAAAGCTATAGGGCGGTAGTTAGAAGGATTGGAGTGGTCACCTTTTTTAGGGACAGGTTGAATGTGAGCAAACTTCCAGCAAGAAGGATAAATAGAAGTAGAGACACAGATGAAAGAGTTTGACCAGGCAGTGAGCGAGTTCGGAAGCACAGTTTTTGAGAACAACAGGAGGGACTCCATCCGGACCGTAAGCCTTCCGAGAATCAAGGCCAGAGAGGGCCAGGAAAACGTCTTTATAAAGAATTTTAATTTTAGGGATGAAGTAGTCAGAGGGTGGAGGAGTAGGAGGAATATGCCCAGAATCATCCAAAGTTGAGTTGGTAGCAAAGGTTTGAGCGAAGAGTTCAGCTTTAGAAAAGAAGAGACAGCTGTAGAGCCATCTGGATGAAGTAAAGGAGGGAAAGACGAAGAAGTAAAGTTGTTAGAGATATTATTGGCTAGATGCCAGAAATCTCGAGAGGAGTTAGAATTGGAAAGACTTTGACATTTTCTATTGATGAAAGAGTTTTAGTAAGTTGGAGAATAGATTTGGCATGATTACGGGCAGAAATATATATATATATATATATATATATATATATATATATATATATATATATATATATATATATATATATATATATATATATATATATATATATATATATATATATATATATATATATATATATATATATATATATATATATATATATATATATATATATATATATATATATATATATATATATATATATATATATATATATATATATATATATATATATATATATATATATATATATATATATATTATATATATATTATATATATATATATATATATATATATATATATATATATATATATATATATATATATATATATATATATATATATATATGTATCTTTTTATTTATGCCATTTGAATAGAGTAATATTTGACTGAATACTTGGCAGGAGGGATTTAACCCTTGAAATTGAATTGTACAGAAATTACTGATGCTGAAAATGAAATAAAAACAACACAGACAAATTCTTGAGATCAAGATTTATGTAACATCCATCCATAATGAAAGGGAGATGCAAAACTCAATCTACAAAATGATACTTATGTTTGAAAACAAGAATAAAACCATACATCTGGAAATGCATGAAACCAACAAACTAATTCTGGGCTCAAGCATAGATCATTTAAAATTGACTCACTCTGGCGTGGGTCTGTGTATTGAGGTTCTGGGCTGGCAGTGGTGGTGGTGGTAGTGGCAGTGGTAGTGTTGGTAGGCTGTGGGGAGCGGCGTAGCTCACTCAGGGAAGAATGGGAGGCCTTGCCCAGCCCGGCTACCTCTCCTGCCACACCACCACGTCGGTTATTGGGGATGGATGACGTCCGTGATACTGCTGCTCCCTGCCGTCTGCTGATGAAGGAGGAGGGTTACTCTCTACATATGTATTTATCTAACTTCTAATTGTCTCTTTGTGTCTAAATCCTTTTTCTCTCAACACATACACACAAAAAACTTAGTGGTAACATGCCTGCCTGTCAATAGATAGGCTGGGGTTTTCATGTCCACTAAGATAACAAGTTCAACAGCAAGCATTACTGTCCACAAGAGTAAAAGAAACAAGTGTGTGGTATATGAAGGATTTTGGCCTTCTTTTTAAAAAATCAGACTGTATAAATCTTACATTGTTACCAAAGGATAATTGCAAGTAATAAAGAGTTTAGTGCATAATGCTGAAGACTGTGTGAAACACACACACATGAAGATGATGAAGAAGATATTATGCACCTTAATAAGATCCCAGCTAGAATATGCAGCATGTGTCTGGTCACCGCATATGAAGAAAAATGTGAAGAAGGTAGAAAGGGATGGTACCAGGACTCACGGAGTTAGACTATGAGGAAAGGCTGAGGAAGCTGGGGCTGAACACATTAGAAGAGAGAAGAACAAGAGGAGCCATGATAACTATGTATAAATTGGTGAACAAGATTGACATACTGGATAGAGTTGATAAAGGTGACCACAAGTAATTATCTCTGAGGACATGGAAAAAAGCTAATAAAGGACATCTGTCTAAATGACGTGAGAAAATACAGTTTCCCGCATCGTAGCATTGATAAGTGGAATAAACTGAGCAGTCATGTCATTGATGCGGTGTGTGTCAATCAGATGAAAGAGAGATATGACAGGAATGGACAAGGAGACAGGACACAGAGAGCTTAGCTCGGGCCCTGTAATACACAAATAGGTAAACACACACACACACACACACACACACACACACACACACACACACACACACACACACACACACACACACACACACACACACAGGGAAGGGAAAGTTTCACTAGAATGAAAGAGAGCCAACATAATACTGATATTTAAAGGAAGAAAGGCAACTGAACCACTAAATTATAGACCAGTGTCACTTACAACTGTCTTAGGGAAGTTATGTGAAATGATTACCAAAGAAAAATGGGTTAAATTTCTAGAAGAGGAGCAAATCATATCGAACAGACAATTTGGGTTCAGCACAGGGTGGTCATGTGTATCAAACTTATTAAGCTTCTACTCAAGAGTTATTGCAGGACTTGAAAAACAGAGATGGATGGGAAGACACAGTATACCTGGATATTAAAAAGGCTTTTGATAAAGTATCTCATGGAAGACTACTATGGAAACTAGAGAACATAGGAGGACTGCGAGGAACTTTGCTCGAATGGATAAGAGATGTGAAGGATAGGGAAATGAGAACTGTGATCAGAGATACATATTCATCTCGGGGTAAAGTAACTAGCGGAGTGCCACAAGGGTCAGAGTTAGCCCCTATTATGTTTCAAATTTATCTAAACGACATTCACGTTGGGATAAACAGTTGTATAAATTTATTCGCTGATGATGCAAAGCTGCTAAAAGTTATCAAAACCAGAGAAGACTGTCTGTTGTTGCAGGAAGATATAAACAAGATCTATAAGTGGAGCAGGAAGTGGAAATTGGAGTTTAATGCCAAGAAATGTCACATAATGTAACTAGGAAAGAGTAAGAGAAGACCAATATGGAACTATTTGATGGGAGAGGGACAAATAATGAAGACAAATGAGGAAAAAGATGTGGGAGTGATCATACAGGAAAATCTGAGCCCCGAAAAACATACAAGCAAGATATTTGGACTATCATAAAAAATGTTTACTAATATAAGAGTGGCATTTAAATACATAGATAAAGATATGATGAAAAAAATCACCACAAGCATGATATATGTCTAAGGCTGGAATATGCAACAGTAGTATGGTCTCTGAGCTCTAAAAAGGATATAAGAAAATTGGAAAGGATACAGAAGATTGCTACAAAGATGGTGCTGGAATTAAAGGACCTAACATATGAAGAACGACTGAAGGAAATGGGACCGCCAACCTTACAAGATAGAAGAGAACATGGGGAACTAATAACAATGTATAAGATAGTAAATTATATTGAAAAGATAGACAAAGAAGACCTGGTGCTGTTGACAGAAGATGATGGAAGGACAAGAGGACATGAAAAGATCAGGATGAGGCAGTGTGTGAAAGATATTGGAAAATACAGTTTTCCACACAAAATGGTGGAAAAATGGAATGCATTGGATAATGAAGTTGTTACAGCACATAATATGCATAAATTAAAGGAAAAATTAGATAAATGAAGATATGGAGACAGGACACTATGAGCCTCACTCAAACCCTGCATAATACAACTAGATAAACACACACACACACACACACACTGGAGGGTTCTAGATATGAGACTAAAGAAGTGGTACCTACGGAAGTACGAAGAGGTCGTGGAGGAGGCAAGAAATTAAGAGTGACTTATACTAATATAGATGGGTTGTTAACCAGCTTGTTGGAGGTTAGGTATTATTTGAAAGAGAAAAGCTGGATGTAATGTGCATCGTTGAAACAGAAATAAGAGAAGAGATCCATGTTAACTTTAAAGAGGAGGGATATAATAGCTGGAGGAGTGCTAATAATGGTTCGTGATAATATATGTGTGGAGGATGTGCAATATGGTGAGGACAAAGTGGAAGTAATGGGAGTAACAATCAAAATAGAGGAATTAAAGAGGAGAAAAATCATAGTTATATATGTGCCACCTAAACAAATACATGGGGAACTGAAGAAGATAAAGATATGCAAAGAGAGGTGATTATGTGCCTAGATAACATGATAAGAAGAGATGGAAGAATACTTTTAGATGAAGACTTTAACTGTGAAAAAGTAAACTGAGAGAGATGGAAGTAATGGATAATGCTGGACAGTGGAGCAAGGAAGTGTTACAGTTGACTATGGTTAATGCAATGGATCAGTGGGTGGAGGAGTCAACAAGGTACTGGGGGGAAGAAGAACCATCATTGCTTGACCTAGTATTCACAGAGAAACCAGATGCAAATACAGGAGGAGGATGGGATAAGTTACAGAGATGACTACTAAGGAGAGAGATTAAATTATGAAATAGGGAATTTTGAAAAATTAAGTATCTTTTTTGCTGATATTGAGTGGAGAAACATTGTTAGGAAAGACAATACAAGGGAAATATGAAATATTCTTACAGAAATATAATGAAGGAGTAAAAAAATATGTACCTTTTTATATAATGAAGGAGTAAAAAAATGTACCTTTTTATAGAGTTAAGAAAAAAACACATGCTTGGTACAATGCTAGATGCACAGAAGCTAAAAAGGCAAAAGATAAAGCTTGGAAGAAACTCATAAAACAGAAAAATGACAATAACAAACAGCAATATAGGGATGCGAGAAATGAATATATTAGAGTAAGGAGAGAGGAAGAAAGAAACTTTGAGAAAGATGTGGTGAATAAAAGCAAAGACGAACCCAAACTTTTCTACAAATCTATAAATGGCACAACAAAAAACAAGGTAACAATAGAAAAAATAATTAAAGGAGGGAAGACATACTAAACAAAGAAGGAAATGTGTGAAATAATGAATGAGAGTTTCAAAACAGTGTTCACTGCAGAAGATTTCACAGAATCTAATAGGACATTGCATTGCCAAGGATTACAGGAGATCGCAGTACACAAGGAGGATATTGGAAGATTATTGGATAAGTTGGACGTCAGAAAAGCAATGGGGCCAGATGGTGTATCAGTCTGGGTGTTAGAAGAATGTAAAGAGCAACTACTGGATCCAATTTGGGAAATAATTACAAGTTCAATAAATGAAGGGAAAGTTCCACTAGAATAGAAAAGAGCCAACGTAATACCCGATATTTAAAAGAGGAAAAACAACTGAACCACTAAACTACAGACCAGTGTCACTTACAAGTTATGTGAAATAATTATCAAAGAAAAATGGGTTAAATATCTAGAAGAGGAACAAGTCATATCAAACAGACAATTTGGGTTCAGGACAGGACGGTCATGTGTATCAAACTTATTAAGCTTCTACTCGAGTTATTGCAGGACTGGAAAACAGATATGGATGGGTGGACACAGTATACCTGCATATAAAAAAGGCTTTTGATAAAGTCCCTCATGAAAGACTACTATGGAAACTAGAGAACATAAGAGGACTGCGAGGAACGTTGCTAGAATGGACAAGAGATTATTTGAAGGATAGGGAGATGAGAACTGTGATCAGAGATACATACTCATCTTGGGGTAAAGTGGAGTACCACAAGGGTCAGTATTAGCCCCCATTATGTTTCAGATTTATGTAAACAACATTCACATTGGGGTAAACAGTTATATTAATTCATTTGCTGATGATGCAAAGCTGCTAAGAGTTATCAAAACCTAGGAGGACGGTCTGCTGTTACAGGAAGATATAAACAAGATCTATGAGTGGAGTAAGAAGTGGAAATTGGAGTTTAATGCCAAGAAATGTCACATAATGTAACTAGGAAAGAGCAAAAGAAGACTGGTATGGAACTATTTGATGGGAGAAGAACAAATAATGAAGATTAAAGAGGAAAACAATCTAAGAGTGATTATACAGGAAAATCTGACACCCGAAAAACACATAAGCAAGAAATCTAGATTATCATATAAAATGCTGACTAATATGAGTGGCGTTTCAATACACAGACAAAGATATGATGAAAAAAATTATCACTAGTATGATACAACCAAGGTTGGAATATGCAGCAGTGGTATGGTTTCCAAGCTCTAAAAAGGATATAAGAAGATTAGAAAGGATACAGAAGATTGCTACAAAGATGGTGCTGGAACTAAAGGACCTAACATATGAAGAATGATTAAAGGAAATGGGATGACCAAACTTACAAGATAGAAGAGAACGATGGGACCTAATAACAATGTACAAGATAGTCAATGGCATTGAAAAGATAGACAAGGAAGACCTGGTCCTGGAGACAGAAGATGGAAGGACAAGAGGACATCTAAGGAAGATTAAGATGAGACAGTGTGTGAAAGATATTGGAAAATACAGTTTTCCACACAAAACGATGGAGAAGTGGAATGCATTGAATAAAAAAGTTGTTACAGCACATAATGTGCATAACTTTAAGGAAAAATTAGATAAATGGAGACATGGGAGACAGGACACTATGAGACCTGCTCGAACCCTGTACAATACAACTAGGTACAGTAATACTCCGCTTAACGAACGTTCATCTAACGAATTTCCGGCTTAAAGTACTATATAAAATTAGACCAAAAAGTCCGCATAACATACAACCATATCCCTTTCAGAGAATTTTCTGGGTTTGAATTTGCCGGGTGAAGGACCGAACGTGGCAGCTTCGCTGTGATTGTCTGGCTCCCCGCCTGTCTCTAGCACTCCTGGAGCTGGATCCAAAATTCTTTAACAACCTCAGAGCAACCTCCTGGTGCGAAATGGCTTCCATGAACGCTTGGAGGGACGGTGATGAGGTTGCTCTGAGGTTGCTGGGTACACCACCTCTGGAGGTGGTGTTACTGTCTTATATATGCATATATGTTCACAAAACAACATTTCTCCGGCGACGAAGCGGCCAAGTCGCCGTCTGTGGCCGATCTCATCATCTCTGCTTTATTTTTTGGTATTTCATGTAAGATTTCACTTTATGCATTACAAAACAATCCTTTCTTGGAGGCAAAGCTTGTAAAAAGCTAATAGAAATATATATATATATATATATATATATATATATATATATATATATATATATTTTATTTTTTTTTTTTTTTACCCATATGGTATGTTGGGGACCAGCCCAGAACACATCCCCCCCTATTTCCATTACTTCCTATGGGAAAATTACGTCCGCTTAACGAATTTCCGCTCTACGAATAGCTTTAACACCCCCTATCCTGTTCGTTAAGCGGAGTATTACTGTATATACAACTTGGTAAATACGCACACACACATTGACTAATATTAGTGACATTTCAATACATGGACAAAGGTATGATGAAAAAATTATTACAAGCATGATACATCTAAAGTTGTAATATGCAGCAGTGGTGCAGTCACCGAGCTTGAAAAAAGATATAAGAAGATTAGAATGGATCCAGAAGATACTCATAGCTACAAAGATGGAATTGGAACTAAAGGACCTATCATATGAAGAAAGGCTGAAGGAAATAGGACTGCCAACCTTACAAGATAGAAGAGAACAAGGAAATCTAATAACAATGTATCAAACAATAAATGGCATTGAAAAGATTGACAAGGAAGGCCTGGTGCTGGTGACAGAAGAAGCTGGAAGGACAAGAAGACATGTAAAGAAGATTAGGATGAGAAAGTGTGGGAAGGATATTAGAAAATACAATTTTCCACACAGAACGGTAGAAAAGTGGAATGCACCGAGTGATGAAGTTGTTACAGCACATAATGTGCATAACTTTAAAGAAAAATTGGATAAATGGAGACATGGAGACAGGACATTATGAGCCCGCTTGAACCCTGTACAATAATTGTCGTCGTCGTCGGCTCCCACTCGTGTCCGAGTACTGGGTCCTGTCGTTAGTCGAACGTCTCCTATCTTTGGGGTGGATGTTTGTGTTTGATGTGACTGTTAAGTCCGAGTCTGTGGTGGAATAATCGTGGACAGTGTTCACAAGGGAGGGTAGGGGGGGGACGGGGTTGTTCTCGTCGCTCTCTTCTTCTTCTCCCTGCTTCTTCATTCTCTCTCCTCTTCTCCTCGAAGTCCACAGTGCCATGGTGTACTGCACTACTCCACACCTTCCTGTCCCTGGCCGTTTCTTCCCACGAGGACTGGTCGATGTCAGTTACTGCCAGGGTGCGCTTCAGCTGGTCTTTGTAGCGCATTTTGGGTAACAATAATACAACTAGGAAAATACACACACACACCTGGCTGCATTGTTGTACATCTTGTTGTGGTGTGTGTGGTTGAGTGCTGCCAGAGCTGCCACCAGTGCCAGGAACACACCCAGGCCAGCCACTGTCACATACACCACAGTGGTTGAGTGTCCTCCACTTCCCGTCGCCTCCATGTGCACTGCCTCATTCTCTGAGAGAGACACACACACACACACACAGCTATGAGTGACTTATTAATGTTAATACCAGCACTACTTTTGTCTGTAAGAGTTACACAGAACAATCATAATTTACAAAGGTTTAACATAAATCACTCCATTATGAATTTAATTATTTTGCAATTTGCTTTGATTTAGAGATAAATATCAAATAAGAAAAGAAAACAAAATTTTAATTTGTTACAAATGTTTCTTTTTTTTCAAATGACTCCTTTATATATCAAATTAACTAAGACTAATATCAAAAAGATATTCACTCAGCTCTAACAATACTTCATATTTTTTATGTGTTTCAGAGCAATTTTTGAACAAAGTAAGTAATTCCTGCTTTTCCAGTACACACAAAATCAACAAATCAAGGATGGATGTCTGGCTTGGTGTGCATCACTCCACCAATCACCAGCATCCAGCACACCAGACCTCCAGTCAGGTGGCACCAGGAGGGAGAGTGACTCACCTCTCAGGCAGACCTTCTTGCGGTGGATGGTGAGTGTGGTGATGTCAGCCAGGGAAGTGTTCATGGGCACCTGCAGGGTCACCGTCACGTCCACCTGCAGGATTACATACAGTCACACAAAGGAATACAGAGGAAAGAAAAGTATTGTGGAATTAACCCTTCCAAGACAATTTTCGAGACACTGACTATTACTGGGCAAAATATTATCTTTTCAAGCCATGATTTACATTCTATACAATGAAGGATTACTGATCAAATTGATTGAATGAATCTAAACTTAACCTAAAGTAACCTAGTTTTGTCCTCAGGTGAAAACTCTATAGTATTTCAAGATGATCCCAAAGAACAAACACCAATGGAAATATTGGTTTAAATATCTAATACCGAATCCAGAATGAGACTCGTAGCACAGTTGAGGTGAAAGCCTCTAGGGCAGGGGTTCTCAATCTTTTGTTTGCAAACCCCCAGGGGTTCACAAGAAGATTTCCAGGGGTATTCAGATGGCTGATTTAAAGATACATCCTTTGCAGAATACCTTTGCCTATTGAGTTAGTGTCAGTCACTAAATTAACATTCTGTTCCATGTCAAATTACTAGGGGTTCGGACAGATGGTCTTATAACTCAAAGGGTTCTTAATGAGAAAAAGGTTGAAAACCCCTGCTCTAGGGTGATGCATGATAGCCATACAGCAACAAGCTTTCTGTGGTTGTCTGATGACCCAGTTCCTTCCCCAGCACAGCAAACACACCTCCGTGGTGAGCTTCCTGGTGCAGGTGAGGCGCAGGGTCCAGGAGGACAGCTTGGTGGGTACCAGGCCATGGTCACTAATATTGCACACTGGCTGCAGCACCGCTTCAGGATTGGCAACGCTGACTGACAAGGTGTAAGGGATCTGAAAAATTGGATGGTTGTCAGCATGGTTATTGCACAGCCCTACCCAAAGATAGGTCAGTATAAGCTCTGAGCTCTTCCTGTAGAGGAAAGGCTTTCTAGGTGACCAGCAGATGACCGTGGTGAATAACACACACACACACACACACACACACACACACACACACACACACACACACACAGTGTGTGTGTGTTATGCACACATAGTGTGCATAACTTTAAAGAAAAACTAGATAAATGGAGATATGGAGACAGGACACTATGACCCCCACTTGAACCCTGTACAATACAACTAGGTAAATACACACACACACACACACACACACACACACACACACACACACACACACAGAAATACAATTATAAGAAAAGATGAAAAAGAGATGATAAAAGTGAAGAGTGTAGCTGATACATACAGCTTCAGAAACATAGTAACACTAGCATTAGGGATGTCCCTCACCGTGCGGCCCTGAAGTGCCTGCCAGTAAAAAGTGAGGGCATCCAGCTGGGGTGGCACCACAATCTCATAGTTGAGGGCGTAGTGGTTGACAGTACCATTGTTGACATACCAGAGCTGGGAGTTAACACCTGTGGAGGGAAAGCACTGGTAAGGAAAGTGACCAGCAACACTAATGCATGTGTACAGTACTACAGTGAATAAGTACTGTACCTGAGGCAATGAGTGATAAAAATCCTTATATTACATGAAAATGATAAAAGTGAAAGTATGAGAAAAATTAATTGTGACATGTGAATCATGCAATGCCTGAGAAATACCCAAGCTCCATCTGTCAGCTGATCAGTTAATAGATGCATTTTGAAGTTTCAGACATTCACTGGTGTTAAGTCTTCCTATGTAGTAATGTGTTAACCTTCATGAAGTAATCAACACTGGAAAGTGGCTTGATGGATAAAGTAGGATGATTGAACAAAAACACACAACTTCTAATAATGTGCAAACTTCTTTTCCCTCAAAACCACTATTAACAACACATTAACTAATTTGTACAATCTGCACACATAAACCTGCATGTGACACTATTTCCCATCACCAAATACAACGCTTGTGTATAATGCTTTCCGCTGGCGTATTGGCGTGGCAACAGCTCTAGGCTACCCCTTGTGTTCCATATTCTGAGACTGCGCTTGACTACAACAGCTTAAGATAGCCAGACTGGTGAGAGGGGCGAGTTATCTAGAAGGTGGTAAGACGTGGGCCAATGCCACTCTTGCCTGCCTACATGCCTCTCCAGGTACCCCTCACCCTGCACAGCTGCGCCAGATCCACTACTTCCCGACAGCTGTGTCACGACCTGCCACTCACCCAGCAGCTGCTTCACGTCTTCGGCGTCCACGTACAGGTTAAGAGAGGCCCGCACACTGCCCCACACTGCCACCACCACCACCGCCGCCGCCCACTCCCGCGCCCACATCTTGCTGCTTCATGGGTCAACCACACGGCTGTATGTCCCAGCTAAACCCTCGGCAATGCTCTGGAATGGCCGCCGTCGCTACCACTGACAGCTTGCTAAGGCCACAGAGACGCCTTGTTCCCCCCGCACCATCTTTGTTGACACCCGGCGTCCCGATCCCTGATACCTGACCTGCGCCCTGCCCACCACCAGACCTTAAGCCCACAGCCCATCTATGTTGAGGAATTGGTGATACAAATTCATGGGTGCGGGATGTATATGTGTACACTGAATGAAGATGTGGTATTAGGGTAGATATGGTTATTCATAGAGTCGCCCAGGCATTCGGACAAGAGCTAGTAAACAGTGGGATGTTTTCTTGTTTTACATTCTTCTTATTACTACTACTTATATTACATGCTAGTTTACTTATCTTCTTGAAAGTCTTCATACTACATAGCCACTCCTTACGCTTCTCTCCTATCACTTCAATAACATCTATCTGAGGATTATTTCGATTTCATTTGCTTACTGTTACACATCTATCTACTTATTTAGTTAGTTGGTTAGTTATTCAATGCATTGGTTAATTTGGTTACAATTACTAATATATAATCCTCCAATAGAGAATAACAAGGTTACATTGCAATTTAGTATCTATACTCAAGTTTCTGTAGTCTACCTAGATTAATTAGATTGCATGTATGAGAGAGAGAGAGAGAGAGAGAGAGAGAGAGAGAGAGAGAGAGAGAGAGATTCATGGGTGGTTGGTAATAAATAGGATAGCACGGAAATGCCCCAATCACGAACATTCCAGAGAAAATAAAATAGCAAAAAAGTCTGGATGCTGCAAGAGGCTCCCTTTCCGTGGCTGCCTGTGGTCCGGAGGGCACGTCGTCTCTCACCACCCCTATATTTTCAAAAGGTCACATAGCTTACTTGTCGGAGGTCTCAAAAGTGTTTCTCCTGAATTATGTAGAAATCTGATCAATTTGTCCTTTGAATTACAAAAGCACTCTCAAAAACTCAACTATACCTCTTTAAAAAGTAAACCAGCTCGCATTCAGTAACACTTTGCTCTATCACCACCATTGTTTACAAATGCCACAAAGAGGATTAGCCAACAAGTTTATAAGTGTGTTGCTCCTGTTAATGATGTAGGATATAATTAATGTATCATTAGAACCATAAGAAAAATACTCTTAAAGAAGTATAACTTCAATTGGAGCTTTTTCAAAATAGTTGAAGTCAAGGTGGACATGTTTCAGAAGATGATCTTATATCGCATTATGGTTTATGCAGTAAACACCGAAAAAATGTTGAAGGTGCTTATGTTTATCTATTTTTCTGAAAATTTTCAATCTCATGTAAGCTATGCATGCACATTACAAAATATATACTCGTACCTCGTGTTGAGATTGCGGTAATAAAAAAAGAGACAAGGAAAATTTGTTTCATTTACAGACAAGGCTAAAATATAGACTATTTTTTCCTACATTCATAGATTCTACGGTAATGAGCTACATCATGCTTTTATTACACCTAGTCGTTCTCACACAATCCGGATGACGATGATCGGTGAGTACAGGCAGGCGTGTGTCATAGAGTCCATGCACCACGTGCAGGACTGACACCTTCTTGCAGCGCGCGTCCCCAACTTTTTTATTTTTATTTTTATACCATGTGGGGTTTTTACGGGAATTTAGGGGCTAAAAGGGGTACCTCCTATCTGAAAGCCCACCCGATAGGAAACCGTTGCCCCGAGTGAGGAAGCCCAACCTACACACGGACCGTGGACAGAAATCGAACCCGTGCGCTTGTAGATTCCTCGGACCACAGAGCACGCATGGTTCCACTGTACCACGGCGGCCCCTGATACTCTAATGTTCTTTTAAGTGTTTGGGAACGATACTGTGGCATGTGAAGGGTGATTAAAGGGTGTTAACAAGATACTGTAGTACAAAGAGTGCTTAAAGAGTACTGGTGAAAGATACTGAGTCGTGCTAGGGATGATATTAGAGTGTTACAGATAAAATAAAGATAAAGATAAGATGAAGATGTGAAAAGGGTGATGAAATTGTATTAAGGGAAGATACTGAGCCGTGCAAAGACTGATATAAGGGTGATGATGAAAATTATTAAGCAAAATTAGGTAAGGAGAACATCAGCCATGCAAAGGGTGAAATGATTAAGAATTCATTCGTATGTGTACTCGAGAAGGAATGCATTTCAATAAACTTAGTCTCTTTCACTCTTAGCTTATTTTTCCGCTCTATTGAGAAAAAACGGACAGCAGCTGAGAGAGAGAGAGAGAGAGAGAGAGAGAGAGAGAGAGAGAGAGAGAGAGAGGAATGCCCGCGTGGGTTGGTCATCTCTAACTCCCCCTACCCTCCCACCAACCATCCCTTCGTCCCCCTCCCTCTTCTTCTCTCCCTCCCTCACCTCTCCCACCTCCCTCCTCCTCCAACATGACACAATCCGCCCCCTTACGTTTTTGTTCCGCTTCTTGTGGCGTGCTGGGTGGAGAAGGAGGGGTATGGTACGAAGGGGGAAGGGGATGGGGAGGAATGGGGGCTGACCACACACCGCCATCGCTCCTGGGGTAGAAAAAATGGTGGTGGTGGTGATGGTGGAAGAAAAAAAATGACGACAAGCATTTTATTTTCATCTATTCTTATTTTGTATTGTTTATTTATTTATATGTTTTAGCAAGACTGGTTTAGAAATCTAATAATTGTCATCGTTTAGGACTACAACTACTACTACTATTACTATTATGTATTGCTACTGCTGCTGCTATTACTGCTACTACAACTACTACTTTTACTACTACTGCTGTTACAACAAAAACAACAACAACAACAACAACAACAACATCTACTACTACTACTACTACTACTACTACTACTACTACTACTACTACTACTACTACTACTACTACTACTACTGCTGTAGATAATGTATCGTCCCCATTATCAATATCAATAACTCACATTATTAATATTTCACTGAACACCGGCATTTTTCCTGAAAAACTGAAAATAGCTAAAATCATCCCAATACACAAATCTGGCAGTAAAACCGATATTAATAATTATAGACCGATTTCAATATTACCTGCTTTTAGTAAAATATTTGAGAAAGTTATAGCATTACGTCTGCTGAATTATTTGGAGAAAAATAACTTGCTTTCGAAATATCAACACGGTTTTAGAGCTAAACATTCTACAGAATCTGCAGTTATACAATTTAGCAACGTTGTCTAAAATTACTTATAGCTGAAACATCACGTAGTTGGTATATTTATTGACTTGTCAAAAGCCTTTGACTCGTTAAATCATACCATATTACTTGATAAACTAAAGCATAAGGGTATTAGAGGTGTACCTTTGCAACTTTTCAAGAACTATCTTAGAAATAGAACTCAGTCTGTAACTATTCTGCAATGACCATTACTCCACTTCAGATATTATAACAAAAGGTGTACCACAAGGATCAATCTTAGGACCAATACTATTTCTGATTTACATAAATGATATAACTAATGCAAGAACAAAATTAAAATACACTATACATGCTGATGATACTAGTCTTTTATTAGCTGATAAGGATTTACTTAACTTGCACAGGAATTTACAAACCGAATTAGAAAAAATCAATCAATGGGCAAAAGCAAATCATTTAACAATTAATACTTCCAAAACTAATTACATTCTTTTTCAGAATCGCTCTTTAGACCATCAAATGCCCCCATTGTTGCTGGAGGGAAATGTTGTCAAAAATATAACTCATACGAAGTTCTTAGGTGTTCATATAGACAAAAACTTCAATTGGAGGTATCATATTAATGATGTTTATTTCAAATTATCCAGGATATGTGGCATATTGTATAAGATTCGCAACAACTTCACTGTCGAGGCTCTTCTCAGTATCTATTACACTCTAGTCTTTGTTATCCTCACTTTGTATACTGTGTCTCACTATGGGCATGTACCTGGCCTTCTTTCATCATCAAGGTAAAAATAGTCCAAAACAAAATTTTAAGATGTATTTTCAACTTGGGAAAATTTGATTCCACTGCCAACATTTTCGCAGAGCACAAGCTTCTTAATTTTTGTTCTATACACAAATGTTTTCTCCTTTTATTCATCTTTAAAAATCTTGTAAACAGACAGGGAACCCCAATCTTCAAATTATCGGAACCAAGATACGGCACCAGACAAGATGTCAATATAATATGCCCATAGTACCACACAATTCTTTTCAAACACAGCATCTTCTATTATGGCCCACAACTATGGAACAACTTGCCAGTAGATATAAAAATCATTTCAGATAGTCCAGATAATTTTAAAAAAAAAAAAAAAAAAACATTTACTTGCATTACAAAGTCCTTATGGATAGGGCTATTAATATATAGTTTATGCACTGATGTATGTGTATGTGGGTTCATGAGTTTATGTACTGATGTATGTGTGTATGTGGGTTCATGAGTTTATGTACTGATGTACTGATGTATGTGTGTATGTGGGTGCATAGGTTTGTCTACTGATGTATGTGGGTGCATGTGTTTGTGTACTGATGTATAGATGTATGCAGGCATGTGCCTAATAAGTAGTTTATATATTTAGACATGTATATGTAGGTT
>NC_059285.1:19416362-19441362 GCF_017591435.1 Portunus trituberculatus
AGAAGAAGAAGAAGAAGAAGAAGAAGAAGAAGAAGAAGATGAAGAACAACAACAACAACAACAACAACAACAACAACAACAACAACGATAATAGAAATAAAAATAACAATGGTAATAATAATAATAACAATAATAACAATAATAATAAAAAAAATAATAATAATAACAATAATAATAATAATGATAATAATATAAATAACAATAATAAAATGCAATTAGGTCAGGTGAAGTGTGCGTGTGCGTGTGTTGGTGTGCGTGAGGTGAGGCTGGGGTGCGCGCAGGTCATGAGGTGATGGGTCATTAGCAGGCAGGTGATAATGCCCACCTGTGTTGTGTTAATGAGCCAGGCGATTAGTGCAGAGAGAGAGAGAGAGAGAGAGAGAGAGAGAGAGAGAGAGAGAGAGAGAGAGAGAGAGAGAGAGAGAGATTATGAAAGAAACATATAGCATAAAGAAAAAAATGAATGAATAGTTGTGGATAGCTAACGTATTATTATTATTATTATTATTATCATTATTATCACTATTATTATTATTATTATCATTATTATTATTATTATCATTATTATCATCATTATCATTACTATTATTATTGTTATTATTATTATTATCATTATTATTATTATTATTATTATTATTATTATTATTATTATTGTTATTATTATTATCATTACTATTACTATTACTATTATTATTATTATTATTATTATTATTATTATCATTATTATTATTATCATCATTATTATTATTACTATTATTCTTATCATTATTATTATTATTATTATTATTATTATTACTATTCTTATCATTATTATTACTATCATCGTTATCATCATCATTATTACTATCATCATCATCATCATCTTCACCATCGTTACAACTATATCCATCACTTCTCTTCCTCCTCCTCCTCCTCCTCCTCCTCTTACTACTACTACTACTACTACTACTACTATACTATATACCACTACTTCCATCACAAGAACAACAAGAACAACAATAATAATAACACAATATATTATCTTTTCTCTTTCCACCACCACGACCACCACCACCACCACCACCACCACCACCAGGACAAGCGAGGCTGGTGTCGTGAATTGAAGTGATGCATGTTAATTTTGCGCCCATTTGAGGGGAGGGAGTGACGGCGCTTAACAAGTGCTTAGGGAATAGAGGGCGCCGAGGGGAGAGAAGAGAAGGGGTGGTGGGAGAGGGAAGAGAGAGGGTGGGGGTAGGTGAGGGTGGCCTGTCTCGTGGGAGTGATTGTGGTGGTGGTGATGTGTGGTGGTGGTGTGTGATGTAGTGATTGTGTGTGTGTGTGTGTGTGTGTGTGTGTGTGTGGTAATAGGTGTGATTCTGTCATCTCTCTCTCTCTCTCTCTTACATATCATTGCTTTAGTTTAGATTATTAAGGATGTGTGTGTGTGTGTGTGTGTGTGTGTGTGTGTGTGTGTGTGTGTGTGTGTGTGTGTGTGTGTGTGTGTGTGTGTGTGTGTGTGTGTGTGTGTGTGTGAGTGTGTGTGTGTGTGTGTGTGTGTACAAAGTCTTTCGGTAACATCTGAGCCATAAAAGTGTCTCTCTTCTCTCCTTCCCTCCCTCCCTCCCTCCCTCCTTTTCATCCCTCCCTCCCATGCACCCTATTCACTCCTCCTCTTGTCCCTTTTCGGCATGTAACAACAACGACCACAACAACAACAACAACAACAACAACAACAACAACAACAGCAAAACAACAATAACTTCAAACATTACTAACCCTTTTTCATTGCTCGATTCACACTCATAACGTAAAAACAAACCATCAACTTAACGCCTTTTTACTGCTTTGGATCCCTTTCACTGACAATGTATGGATTCCAAAACTCCATCACAGTACCTACTTATTCATAACTTGAGCTTCTAAGGAATATAATCAACGTACTATTTTAAGGAATCAAACACTCTTAACACTCTTCTTTAGTCATTGCTGTTTTTTTGTTTGAAGTTCAGAAGTGTTAGATGTGATTTTCTTACTATTTAATCTTCCTTAGTGGAGAATCAACGTAGCTTTTAAGGAATTGTATACTCCTATTCCTATTTTAGCGTTTTTTCTTTTGTTTATTGATCTTGAGTAGTGTTAGATAGAGTGTTTGTTTGGTCATTTGTGTTACTCTTTTTGTTTTTGTAGGTTAGTTTCTCCCAGTCACAGTCTGGGTATTCACACTTCACTACCAAGCCCTTAGCGTGATTGACGATGATAACAGTAATAGCGTTCGTTTTCTACGCTCAGAATTAATTGTTGTTGTTGCTGTTGTTGTTGTTGTTGTTGTTGTTGTTGTTGTTGTTGTTGTTGTTGTTGTTGTTGTTGTTGGTGGTGGTGGTGGTGGTGGTGGTGGTGGTGGTGGTGGTGATGGTGGTAATATCATTTTTCTTCGTCTTTTTCTTCCTCCTCGTCTTTTTTTTCGAATTTTTTGTTCTTTCTCTTTTCTATTTGTCTTTTTTCTCTTCGTCTTTTCTTAGTAGTTTTCTTTTTTTACCTTTTTGCATATTCTTGTTATTGTCTTTTTTTATCTTTTTCTTCTGCTTCTCCTTTTTGTTCTTCTTCCTCTTCTTTTCCTTCATTTCTTGTTTATTTCTTTTAATACAACATAAATCATTAAATCTTTCTGATATGTTTCCCGTAACACACACACACACACACACACACACACACACACACACACACACACACAGTCATGGAAACGGTTAAAGGATTCGAGCGAGCACCTTCCTGTGTGTGTGTATGTGTGTGTGTGTGTGTGTGTGTGTGTGTGTGTGTGTGTGTGTGTGTGTGTGTGTGTGTGTGTGTGTGTGTGTGTGTGCCTCAAAGGAGTGCCGCGGCGTAATAAGCGGGGGAGGGTTTAGTCAGTGCCAGGGTGCCAATCTCTGGGCTTAGTGCTCTCTTGCTTCTGGCACTGCCCTCCCACAGCCTCTCCCTCCAACCTCTCCCTTATCTTCCCTCTTTTTCTTCCCCTTTTCCTCTTTTCTTTCTTCTCTTTGGACTTCGTTTTCCATTTTCTTTTTCATTTACTTTCTTCTTTTTCAAATATCAGTTTCCCTTCTTTATTTCTTCTTTTCCTTCCTCCCTCATTCAGCCTCTCCTTCGATCTTCTCTCTCCTTTTCTCTCTTTCCTTCCTTCTCTTCCGTCTTCTTTTTCCATTTCCTTTCTCATCAATTTTATTCCTTTTCTAATTTTAGTTTCCTTTCTTCATTTCTTCTTTTCCTCTCTCTCTCCTTCAAACTCTCTCTCAATACCTTCCCTTATTTTTCCTTTCTCCCTTTCCTTTTTTCTCTCCCATTTTCTTTTCCATTTCCGTTTTCCTTCACCTATTTCTCTTTCTCCAATCCAGTTTTCCTCCTCTTTGTTTCTTCCTTCCTCTCTTCTACCTTTCCTTATCTTCCCCTTCCTCACTCCCGTTGTGTCTTTTCTTTGTTGTCTTTTTAACCTCATTTTCTCTTTTCCTTATCTATTTTTTTTTCAATTTCCTAGTTACTTTCCATTCCTTTTCTTTGACCTCCTTTCGTCTCTCCCTTCTTCTCTTCTCTCATTCTTTCCCTCTTTTTTTTACCTCTTCTCCCTTCCTTTCTCTTCCTTTCTTCCCTCTCTCTCTCTCTCTCTCTCTCTCTCTCTCTCTCTCTCTCTCTCTCTCTCTCTCTACCAAACCCCCATTCCTTTCCTTTCTTCCTTCCTTCTTCTTTCCCTTCTGTTTACTCCCTCCCTTCCATTTCATTCTCTCTCTCTCTCCTTATCTCCATTTTCTTTTTCCACTTTCATCCTTCCCTCTCTCCTACCAAAAGCTCTCTCTTTCTCCACCGCCTCTTCTCTCCTCCATAATTTACCTACCCCCCCCCACCCCTCCTCTCTCTCTCTCTCTCTCTCTCTCTCTCTCTCTCTCTCTCTCTCTCTCTCTCTCTCTCTCTCTCTCTCTCTCTCACTTCACACTCCCAGCTCACACGTTATCCTCCTCAGCAAGCGATAGTTCACTTTCATTACTCTACCAATCACTGTCTCCTTCACCTCCTTCGCTGCTCCTGACTGAGAGATAGATAGATAGATAGATAGATAGACTGATTGATTGATTGATTGATTGATAGATAAAGATAAAAATATATATAGATACATAGATACATTGCTAGATAAACAGACTGAAAAGAAATAGATAGCTAGACAAAAAAAGATAAAAGATAAAAGAAAAATATGTATGTACAGGTAGATAGATACTGGAGCCTATACCACACACCTTCACATTGTATCATTATATCATTGTTGTTGCTATCATTATATTTTTTTCATTTCATTATAACCATGTTGTGATTGTTTATATTGTGTTTATATTCACTATACGCTTGTGACGCCTGTTTCCCGCGCTTCAGACTGTCTATCCTCTGGGCAGCGTCTCAAACAGTCGTGCTTGTGTTGTCCCGGGGCCAGGACACACACACACGTACTCCGTTGTCTCGGGTTAGTCTTCCCCCTCTGACGACCCTCGTTGTATCACCTGGCAATACATCTATCAAGCGGAATTTTAGAGTTTGTTTTCTCCCCCTGCCCAGGATGTAACTGCCGCCAACGGTGTCTCCTACAACAATATATTATACTGTAGATAATATATTGAAGATAGATAGATAAATAGATAGACAGATATATGAACAAATAAATAAATAAATAAGTAAAGAGGTAAAGAGATTGAGGATTGATAGATAAATAGATAAATGGATTGATTGATGGATAAAATAAATGTTCTCAGGCTGACTCTTTCCTGCTCTTCCCCACCCTCCCTCTCTCTCTCTCTCTCTCTCTCTCTCTCTCTCTCTCTCTCTCTCTCTCTCGCGTGTTTTTCTTTCTTCACTTCTTTTCCTCATTTTCTTCTACTTTTTCACTTTCTTAGTTATCTTTTTCAGTATCTCTATTTCATCGTTATATAGGAGGAGGAGGAGGAGGAGGAGGAGGAGGAGGAGGAGGAGGAGGAGGAGGAGGAGGAGGAGGAGGAGCAGGAGGAAAGATGCACAGATAAAAATCACAGCGTAAGGAGAGAGAGAGAGAGAGAGAGAGAGAGAGAGAGAGAGAGAGAGAGAGAGAGAGAGAGAGAGAGAGAGAGAGAGATTATCATATACTGTACAATACATGATTATAAAAGAATCTAAACATGAAATAAATAAAAAAACAAATAAAAGTGTGTGTGTGTGTGTGTGTGTGTGTGTGTGTGTGTGTGTGTGTGTGTGTGTGTGTGTGTGTGTGTGTGTAGGCGCGCGTGACCTCGGGTGGTGCGTGCGTGACCCAGCTTTTGGGAATGACCCAGGAGGGGATGTTTCTTAATTGGCTCATTAACAGGTAGGTGTGAGGCGGGCCGCTCAGGTGTGCTGGTGCCCTCCTCGTCTCCCTGCCCACACACCCCACACCTCCCCCTTCACCTCCCCTTGCTATGTTGTCTCTCTGTTCCTCTTGTTGTGGACCCTTTGTGTGATCCACCCTAGGTCGCTTTGAACTTGTCTCCACCGTCTCTCTCTCTCTCTCTCTCTTTGTGTGTGTGTGTGTGTGTTTGTGTGTCTAAATAGTGTGTCGGGGATACAGAGCTCCGACAGAGTATCGTGGGCACGGTGCCCTGACTCCTGTGGCCTGAGGGTGTGGCTAGGGTACAGTGTACGTTGAGGATGCCTGGAGGTACGGCATGGTACAGCGTAGCGGAGTACAGCGTGGGCCGGTACAGAGAGGTTGGGGCCGGTGTGGTGGGCGGGCGAGGCGAGTGAGGCCGCTCATTGGTGGAAGGATAGGGCGCCCCGCCCTGCTAAAGGCGCAGGACCAGTGTGGGCGGGGCGGACTGGCCGGGGCTGGTGGGAGCCCCTCACTCCGTCACTCCTCGCCCGGTGAGCAGCAGCAGCTTCCGTCGTCGCCGCCGCCGCCGCCACTCAGTGCCATCCCCGCCGTGCCGTTGTGCCGCCGCGAAGTGTGTGTGTCGAGGCGTGATTCTCTCAGTGCCACTGTGGTGCAGCACCCCGAGGCTTGTGTATGGCAGCCAGGGGTGTGTGTAGGTGACCGAGGCTTGTGGAGGGAGGCACAGGGAGTGCAGGAAGCTTGCAAGGTAGCAGGGCGGGGTCTGGCGCCGCGCCACGCAGCAGTGGAGGCAGTGCCTAGAAGGTGCCGTCGGCAGCAGGGAAACAAGGGTAGCAAGGGCGCGCCGCGCCATGGGCCGCCGCGCCGCACCCCATTAGGATGGTGCAGGTGGCTGCCTCTTTCTCTCAGGCCGCCATGTTCCCCACCGCCAACAGGCCACCGCCCCCGCCGGCGCAGCACCCCATGGTGGGACAGCAGGGCCCGGCGGGCTACCTGGGCTACTACCCAGCCCAGCCCGCCCATCACTACCAGTACCCGCCGCCTGACTTCAACTGCAACCTGCAGCCCTTCGTGCCCACCCAGTTCAGCGATGGCCTGCAGGGCGGTCCGCCGGCTTGGCACAACCCAGTATACATGGGCGGCCATCACCACCCGGCCGCCCACCACGCCGCCGCCGCTCACCACCACGCGGTGCAGCACTGCCAGCAGCGTTCGCCCGCCACCTACGACGACTGGATGACACCCCTGCATCACAACGGCGGGGGCGCCTCCCCTCTTCCGCAGCATCCCAGCCTGGGCTCAGTCGGCACGGGCGTGCACCAGCCGCCACACACGCCCTCCCCCTGCGCCCCTGGAGCGGCGGGGCCTCAGGCCGCCCCACCCTCGCCCACCTTCAACAGTTACTCGAAGCTGCCCGGCGTGGGCGGCCAGCTGGAGTACGGCAGCGACGGAGGCGTATCAGGGGCGCAGTCCCCTAACGAGGGCGTGCTGGGCCTAGCGGAGAGTGCGGGGGACGATGAATCGCCGCCCGCCACTCACCCGCAGCCACCCAACGCTCACCCAACCCCGCCCACCACCCTCCCTACGTCCACCACCCACCCGCCGCCCACTACCCACCCGCCATCTTCGCGACCTCAGCAGATCCGCTCTCCTTTCAGGTGGATAGAGAAGACAGCCTTCCAGGGGCCGCCCCACTCAGGTGAGCCGTGCTCTGCGCTGTGTGTGCGTCCCGCAACGCATCTCGCACCACACATCACACCACACACCACACACCACACACCACACACCACAGTCTCAGCCTCAGCAGCCAAGGCCATCACCGCCGCCGCCACCACCACTCTCGCTGATCCCTTCCTATCACTGAGGTACAGATAACAAATTTCACACCAAGCAGTGATTTACCCGCGATAAGTCACCTGTAATAACTCACCACCAACACCACCACCACCACCACCACCACCTTGCCACTATTAATTAATCATTCTTCACTTCAGCCACCAAGGTCTCCCGACCTGGCACACACTGCTGCATGGGGAAACGTAACTTTACATATATCTTTTACTAATACTATTATTATTATTAAGAAAAATGAGACTAAATGAATTGAACAACAACAACAACAACAACAACAACAACAACAACAACGGGTCACATACGAGCTGTTCCGATAAGAAAGAGAGCCTGTAGTATTTACGTCATGTCAGGTCAGGTCAGGTTAAAGTGGATCAGGTGACAGTCAAGAGGAGAATGCCCCACGGTGATAGCCGCGTGGTCACCGCCTCGGCCCAGTAATCTCAGGCATGGCGGGAAAGCGTCCCTTCCAAACTTCCTGGGCACTTTCTCAGCAGGAGGCGGCGCTCTTTCGCCACCTCGGGCGCCACCACCTCGTAAAAGTGGTGATTTTTTTCAGAATCACTCACAACACTCGAGAAAATGAAAATTCATCTCAACAAATTTCACGCGGCATTTGCACCGGCTGCAATAAATTGTCCGGTCACTAATAAGACGGTGCTATGTGCTGGAAACACAAGACAGAAAGCGTTACCAACACACATTAAATAGCATGCCGGTATCATACAGGAAATGACTGGACTAATTTGTGCTGAGCTGGCAATGTTATGTTTGGGGGGGGGGTGTTCTAAATAATTGACGAATTGTTTTCTCGAGTTTTTTTGAGTGATTTAAGAAATTGTCACGTTTCGATGCTATTTTTCTCCGTGTGTTCATTCGATGGTAATTTTGTCTGAGCGAGTTATCAGCAGGATAAGTTGTCGATATCACATGGTGAATATTTTCATGGGCAATATCACACATTAGGCAACGTTTGCAGCGACACACTGCCGCTCCTCCGTGTGTTCCTTCATGACTCATTTGCGTGAACGATCATTGGTGGAGAAAAAAGTCCTTTTCTAACGCCGATGTATCAAGTCCTGAAGTAATGAAAATATCAAATACTTCATGAAAACAGATAATGTATTTGTTACACTTTTCTATAAGTATGAAAGTTGTTACGATGACATTCTACATCAACACAGCGTGAGAGCGCAGTATATACTGTACACAACCACCGCATTCTCAGTGTTAAGCTCACAGAATCTTGTCAAACTGCATGTGGTGTATATTCGGCCTCGTCTCGGCTCTGTACTACTCCCTGTCTGCTAAAGCGGTGCCACTCCCGGCTCTCTAGAGCTATAGGTGCACGGCTCCAGGCCAAGGGTCTATTGCAATGACTGACACATTCACGTCTGGCCGATTAACGATTACCACCAAAATCCTTACTGCCTTCCCTTCTTTCTCCTTCTCCTCTTCTTCCATGCCTCTATGTAATTTCTGATATTTACCACAATCACAGCTCTGACAATCTCTGTGTATATCGAAGGCTCGAGATGGAAAGGGAGTTACAACTGGTCTGCGTTGATATTGGGGCTTGACCTTACCGTTACCGCGCCCTTCACTGCACTGGTGTCTCGGCAGGTTCTGGTGCAACCCTCTCCTAAACTTTGATGTGATGGTAGTACAAAACAAAGACTGGTGGTTACAGGAAAGACACATGGTCGAGGGAAACACTCTCTGTGTGCAATATTGGCTGAAAGAATGGAGAAATCCTTTTTAAATTTCATACGTACGGTGCCAGTCAGCTACACTTAACGATGGCGCCGAAATCTTTGAGCTAAGTGTAGTTCATGGGGCGCTAACAGTTATTCTTTGCCATAACAGAAAAATATGATCCCAATACACGTGTGTGAGGAGTTACACAGCGATACGAACACTTACTGGTGCAGCTCAAGTCAGAGTCCATTAAACGCGAGGTGCTATACATAATAACCCTATAACAACACTGTCATCATTCCTAGCCCAAGGTTTCTACGCTTCTCCCTTCATGCTGAGAAGGTTTATGAGGAAATTTTAAACAGGAGTAAAACTTGTGTGGTAGAAAAGAACAAAGATCAGTGAGGAAAAACTGTAAATATAAGTCTTCGGAAAGAAAAAGAATTAAAGGAAAACAGTCTATAGAAAGTATACACTTCGACAAACATTAATAATTTCTGCTCAAAGAAAAAAGAAATAAAGATTAGTGAGAAAAATGCAACTTAAGAAGCGAAAAATGATAGATAATGGAAAAATAAAGTGTCTACAAAGCATAAGTTTAGAGAAAAATTAATAACTCCCGCTCACTCTCACTTACTTCTGAAGCAGCTCCTGTTTGAAGTGAATAAACTAATAACAAATAACATAAGAGCCATATTTGAAGTATTACACAATTTGATATTCACTAAACTAATTATATTTTCTTGGCGAAGGTTATGCAGTTTTCTCATCACCACCACAAAAACAACCATCACCACCATCACAACAACAACAACAATTTTCAGTGACAAACATCACCATCACCACCACAATCACCATCCCCACATCTCTCCTTACCGCTAAGCTAACCACCACCGCCATCACCCGCCTCCACCAACACCACGACACTCGCAATACTTAATATCACTATAATATCATCACAATTTTCACTGTCATCACCACCAGAGAGAGAGAGAGAGAGAGAGAGAGAGAGAGAGAGAGAGAGAGAGAGAGACACACACACACACACACACACACACACACACACACACACACACACACACACACACACACACACACACACACACACACACACAGGAAGCTCTACAAGTCGTTAACAAACAATAAACTTAAGCAGTAAATGACCAAATAAGTTACTCCACATTAACTAATAGAAGCAAACTGGAATGTGTGTGTGTGTGTGTGTGTGTGTGTGTGTGTGTGTGTGTGTGTGTGTGTGTCCATGTTAAATTATGCCGGCTTTTAAAATTATCATTATTATTATTATTATTATTATTATTATTATTATTATTATTATTATTATTACTATCATTGGTGTACTTCCGCCTTGCAACATTCACATCCGTGGCGCTGCAATCAAAAAGGATATTGTAAAGGGAAAGGAAATAGATGAAGAAGAGAAAGGAGCAAAAGACGAGGAGGAGGAAGAATAGAAGGCAATAGAGGAAAAGAAAAAGACGAAACGTAAAGAAGAAGACAAACGGAAAAAAAAGAGAAATAGAAGGAAAGAGTAAGAAGAGGGGGAAGAAAAGTAGATAAGGAACACGATAACAACAAGTGGAGCTTAGCTAATGCGGGAAAGAGGGAAGGGAATGGATAAGACTGAGAGAGAGAGAGAGAGAGAGAGAGAGAGAGAGAGAGAGAGAGAGAGAGAGAGAGAGAGAGAGATGGGGGCTCGTAACGAAAGCTAAGAACAAGTGACGCTCTACCAAAAGCTGCCCTCTCAATTTCACTACACCCATTCCTCATTCCATATTCTGAAACACTCCTGTCCGTAACTCGACTACTTTCAAAAGGCTCTGTAGTTTCTAAGAGTGTTGTTATGTTTCAAGAGACAGATTAACAAGATCATCTCTGTGGACTTTGAAAACTATTGTGGTGAGAGACCAGTGTTTCTCAATACATGCCTTCTTTGCTCACGCCTCCAACCTTCGTACTACTAGTTTATCATAACAGTGGCAAGATTTCAAAACGATAAATTTTAACAGACATTAGTGGAAGTGGTTGGTAGTGTTTTCAAGGTGTTTCTGTGACTTGCGATAGTACGACAAGGGTGATACTCTGTCGGGAAGGAAAAATAGTAAAAAATGGCTATGACAGATAAGTATATATATATATATATATATATATATATATATATATATATATATATATATATATATATATATATATATATATATATATATATATATATATATATATATATATATATATATATATATATATATATATATATATATATATATATCTGTGTGTAATTCACCTCCTCCTCGGTCGCCTGCTGGTCACCCAGCCAGTCTTCCCCATTATGGAGCGAGCTCAGAGCTCATAGACCGATCTTCGGGTAGGACTGAGACCACAACACACTCCACACACCGGGAAAGCGAGGCCACAACCCGTCGAGTGTGTGTGTGTGTGTGTGTGTGTGTGTGTGTGTGTGTGTGTGTGTGTGTGTGTGTTTCACAGTTTGATCTTCACTGTTTGATCTGCTGCAGTCTCTGACGAGACAGCCAGACGTTACCCTACGGAGCGAGCTCAGAGCTCATTATTTCTGATCTTCGGATAGGCCTGAGACCAGGCACACATCACACACCGGGACAACAAGGTCACAACTCCTCGATTTACATCCCGTACCTACTCACTGCTAGGTGAACAGGGGCTACACGTGAAAGGAGACACACCCAAATATCTCCACCCGGCCGGGGAATCGAACCCCGGTCCTCTGGCTTGTGTGTGTGTGTGTGTAATTCACCTCCTCGGGCGCCTGCTGGTCACCCAGCCAGTCTTTCCCATTACGGAGCGAGCACAGAGCTCAAAGACCGATCTTCGGGTAGGACTGAGACAACACACAACACACACCGGGAAAGCGAGGCCACAGCCCCTCGAGTTACATCCCGTACCTATTTACTGCTAGGTGAACACACCCCACACATTAAGAGGCTTGCCCATTTGCCTCGCCCCCCCGGGACTCGAACCCGGCCCTCTCGATTGTGAGTCGAGCTTGTGTGTGTGTGTGTGTGTGTGTGTGTGTGTGTGTGTGTGTGTGTGATGTGACTAAGCATATAAGAGAATGACTGGTTATTACTATTATTATTATTAGTTATTATTATTATCATCATCATTTATTATTATGTCTTACAGTTCCAATTTTCTTCCCTCCAGATGGCACCTTCCTAGACCTGGATGGCTTACCGGTGAAAGGTGAGTGCCCCTCTCTCTCTCTCTCTCTCTCTCTCTCTCTCTCTCCTATGGATAAAGTTTTTTTTGTCACGATTCCGCTGACAGGGCGTGTGTTGGTGAGGAGGAAGAAGAAGAAGAAGAAGGAGGAGGAGGAGGAGGAGGAGGAGGAGGAGGAGGAGGGGCAGAATAGGGCTCCCGACGGGGTTGTATTTGAGGTGACGGGAGAGGAAAGATATTCTCTCTCTCTCTCTCTCTCTCTCTCTCTCTCTCTCTCTCTCTCTCTCTCTCTCTCTCTCTCTCTCTCTCTCTCTTGTTTTCTTCACCTCAATTTTTTTCTCCGTATTTTCGTGTGTGGTCTATGTGTGTGTGTGTGTGTGTGTGTGTGTGTGTGTGTGTGTGTGTGTGTGTGTGTGTGTGTGTGTGTGTGTGTGTGTGTGTGTGTGTGTGTGTGTGTGTGTGTGTGTGTGTGTGTGTGTGTGTGTGTTTATGTTTCGTCTTTCGTCTCCACTTTATCTCTCTCTCTCTCTCTCTCTCTCTCAGGAGCAATGGCGGAGGGGTAGGGGACATGTAAATCTTGAGGTGGGGGGCGGAGTGGCTCTCAAGTGGTGGAGTAATGGAGTAATAGTGTAGCAGTCACTCCCACAACACCCCTTCATAAACTTGATCTAGTGGTGGTGAGCTAGGAAGGTGGAGGTGGTGGTGGTGGTGGTGGTGATGTGTGTGTGGTTTCATCTCTATTTTCTTTGTTTGGTTTCTTTCCCCTTATTTATTTTTTCTTTCGTTTTTCTTTTTTTTATGGAGTTTTAATTTCTTTTACCTTTCGATGAGAATGTAATTAATTTTTTTTCTTCTATTTCTCTTCCTTCCTTCATTTATCTATTCGTTTATTTCCTGTCTTTCCTTAATTTTTTCCCCCTGTTTTCGTGGTTTTCTTGTTGATCTAGTTCTTGTTCTTCCCTCTTTCTTTCCTCACTTCACTCATTCATTTATTCTCTCGTCTTCACTTTATTGTTGTTGTTCTTTTATTCTTCCCTTTCTCTTCCTGCCTTGTCTCCCTTTCGCAATACAAACACACGAACATTAAAAACTCTTCCTTCCTTCCTTCATTCCTCTCGAGAAAGTAACGTTCCTTCTTTCCTTTTTATTATTTTTTCTAATTTCTGACACGAGCATTATTTTTTTTCCGTCCTATCTTGCTTCCTTACCATAAACAGATCCAGTGGTATTTAAAAAAAATCTTCGTTCTTTCCTTCCTTTCTTTCTTTTTTCCTTTCCTTCTATCTATCTTCCTTCCTTCACAAAAACCTTTAATGTCCAAAGTTCTTTCCTTCTCTTCCTCCTTTTTTTTTTTTTCTTTCCTTCCTTCCCATCATTTCCATTTTTCATTTTTATTTTTTTTCTCACCTTTACACTCATGAATATTTCAAGTTCACTTCTTCCTTCTCTCTCTTTCTTTCCTCTTTCCTTCCTTCACTTTCTTTAAAAGCGCGAATGATTAAACTTTCCTTCTTCGTCACACAACCACCATAACACCATTTGAATCCCATCACAACACTACAACATCAATAACAAAACCATAACACCATCCTGTCAACACTACGACATGAACAGCACCACAAACCCGCCTCCTTGACAACACCCCACCACTACAACACCGCAACACCACAACACCACCACACAATACAAACTTTAGAGGGGGTTTCTTAAAGCCTTCGTGTTTCTCTCTCGACCAAACCTCAAAAGAGAAAACGGAATGAGTGTTTGACCAGAAAAGTGTGTGTGTGTGTGTGTGTGTGTGTGTGTGTGTGTGTGTGTGTCTCGGTTGGTGGGTACGTGGGTATGTTTGGCGAAGGATAGATGGATGAAAAATGTACACACACACACACACACACACACACACACACACACACACACACACACACACACACACACACACACACACACACACACGAACTTATTTATATCTTTATATAAATATCAAAACGAGACTGGAATACATACAAAACACACCACAAAAATAAAACAATTCACACACACACACACACACACACACACACACACACACACACACACACACACTTCACAAAGATGACTGGGGTTCGTTTCGGCCGGGTGGAAACACGTGTAGCCCTGTTCACACACCTTGTTGTCCCGGTGTGTGCTGTGTGCCTGGTCTCAGACCTATCCCAAGATCGGAAATAATGAGCTCTGAGCTCGTTCTGTAGGGTAACACACACACACACACACACACACACACACACACACATTATAAGTTCGCTTCTGCTCGACCCAAAGGTAGGCAAAATCATTCTTTCAATCGGGCGCCAGGTTGAAACACAGCATACGTGAGGCGGCGCACGTATATAGTTAGGTAGAGTCTTGTTTTGCCGGTAGGTGGCGCTCTCTGTATCTCCTCCCGTGTTGATCCTGACACGTTGCGCACATTTTGGATCAGAGTACACAGAAGAAGGATTAAAAACCAAAAGGAATGTGATGTTGTTGAGGTTCATTGTTGGATTCTTGAGAGTAAAATGATGAGCTACTGGTCAATAAACATGTAATGGATAATAGAGTTTGTTGATATAAATACATGTTACAACAGAAAATTATGATGCATTATGTTTCCACCGTTTAAACATTACGGCTCAGAGTTAAAGTTCGTTGGTTTTAGTTCCAGTATCTATCACATCTGATGCTCTCCAGAACGTCAGTCAGGTAAACCCAACTCCCCACCGTGGCGCTCCTACCACAGTAGTAACCTCCCAGTAAACAGCTCACTCTGGCGAGACTCGATCTGCCGACCTTATAGCAATGCCAGGCAGTTATTTTCTTTATTAGTATAATTTAGTCCAATACTAATTTCGTTTTACATTTACTTATTATTATTGTGTTATCTTCTTTATCATCTCAAACAATTCTAATTTTGTTTTAAATGTTACTACTTATTTCCTCCCTTATATATACTTCATGTCTATGCAATTATATATTTCCTTGCGATATTTTGCAATATAAGAACATCAGATCCTTATAATTTTCTTCCCAAGCAATTTTTATCCAACTAATATTTCATTGAATGATACTTTGCTATATATATATATATATACATATATATATATATATATATATATATATATATATATATATATATATATATATATATATATATATATATATATATATATATATATATATATATATATATATATATATATATATATATATATATATATATATATATATATATATATATATATATATATATATATATATATATATATATATATATATATATATATATATATATATATATATATATATATTCTTATGTTATTCTCGTGCATTCAATTAAATGACATCCGTTATGATTAATATATGGAGACTTTCGTGCCACATTTCAAATGCAGTTTACATAATCACGTACGATGATATACAATATAATACGATATTTTATGGTAAGATTTTAATGGTTTCCAATGTACGTATATACCTTCTTTTACATAATCATATGAAATATATGTAATTAATCATATATATATATTCTTTTACTTAATATATAAAATCAAAGCAATGCAATTCTCACATTTACACATTGATGATTTACATTTCGAATTCATTACATGTATACATGTCATTTTTTTCCTAACATATTCGGTCTGGGTACACGTAATCCCCATGCACTTACTACGTTGAGGCGAGGCTAAGGGTGTATTTGTGACTATCGGCAGGATTAGCAAGGTGTTTACAGTGCATGGTGTGGGCGGCCCGGGGGTGACTTACGCCCTTCCAACGGGATCAATACAGCTGCCTTCATGTGTATGATTTATGTTGTATCTATTACATTTTACAATAGTTTTATTACTTTTACATACTTTTTTCTATTAATTTTTATTTCTTTTAATCTTAACAGTTTTACTTATTTTTGGGGTGCCTCCGACGGAGGAATAAAACGATTTAAATACTAGTAATAATGATAATAATAATAACGATAATAATAATAATAATAATAATAATAATAATAATAATAATAGCGTAACATTATGTGCCGACAGATGCACAGCATATTCTCTCTCTCTCTCTCTCTCTCTCTCTCTCTCTCTCTCTCTCTCTCTCCTGGGGTGTGCTAAAGAGTAATGTTCGTCACCAAACTTTATATTCAAGCGATGTTCTTACTAGAGAGAGAGAGAGAGAGAGAGAGAGAGAGAGAGAGAGAGAGAGAGAGAGTGTGTGTGTGTGTGTGTGTGTGTGTGTTTGTTCCGCATGTGTTAGGAGAATGTTTTTCGCCTTTATTTCTATTATTAATATTATTATTATTATTATCATTATTATTATTATTGTCACTATCATTATCATTATTATCATCATCATTATTATTATCATTATCATTGTTGTTGTTGTTATTGCTAATATTGTTTTTGTTGCTCTCGGTCGGAACTAAAGAAAAAAATTAAATAAAAAATAAAACAATTAGATCAAGAAAAGACAATATAGAACCATGAGGCTTATACGTGGCACTCCTTGTTGGTTCCTTCTTTGTGTTCCTTTGTGCTTCCAGCGCCTTCCTTCACGTTAGATATTTGTCCGTCGCTCACTCAGCCGCCCTTGTGTCTTCCTCTGTGTTCCCCAGTGTTGCTCCGAGCCGTCCACCACGTTATTTACTCGTCCCTCACACAGTCGGCGTGTCTATTGACGGGAGTGTCTCGGCTTACCGGGGAATCCCCAAACTATATCTTATCTCAGTGCTGATAGCAGAGAGAGAGAGAGAGAGAGAGAGAGAGAGAGAGAGAGAGAGAATGGGTGAAAAATAAGCAATGTCCTGATAATGCAAGATATTAATTAGATGAAATATGATGATGGATTGCAATATTTGTAGTAGTAATAGTAGTAGTATATTAATGAGAATTGAATGAAAATAGCGGAAACACCCCCCCCTCTCTCTCTCTCTCTCTCTCTCTCTCTCTAACTCACTCATTTCTCACTCCCTCCTCTACCATTACTCGCATACCCCCATAACTCCCCCCTTACTATATCTCTCCCTCTCTCAATTCCACCCCCCTGTCTCCTTTCCTCTCCCTCCTCTCCCTCTTGGGCCTATCACACACACTCATCCTCACCCCAAACTCTCCCTCTCTCCCTCTCCCTCTCCCTCTCTCTCTTTCCTCTCCCTCGTAACAGATGACCTAAGGGATCTCAGCACAATTAGTTTAGTAGAGTTTACCCATACTTTCGTTATTGAGAGAGAGAGAGAGAGAGAGAGAGAGAGAGAGAGAGAGAGAGAGAGAGAGAGAGAGAGAGAGAGAGTGTGTGTGTGTGTGTGTGTGTGTGTGTGTGTGTGTGTGTGTGTGTGTGTGTGTGTGTGTGCAGAGGAGGAATTTATTTTGTTCGTTATATTATTCACGGAGACAAAAATGCGGAACGGGAATGAATAAACTGTTGTATGAATGAATGAATGAATGAATGAATGAATGAAGTATGTGAGATAATGCATGAAAAAAAATATGAATTCAAAACATCTAGAAAGAACTTATATAATTCAAAAGGAAACATGGGAAATATATATATATAATGAGACAAGACAGTGAATAAGCGTTGGATAATTGCCAGATGAATGCATGAGTATCAAAACAAAATGATGCAGAAAAAAAATTCATTCACAAAGAAAGATTAAGAAAAAAAAAATGAGTGAATAAATTGAATCAGCAATGAATAAAAGAGTCAGTGAAAGTATGAATTAAAAAAACGCAAAAAATATTATGAATGAAGGAGAAAAATTATTCATGTTATTCACTTAAGACAAGAAAACCCTTCATATCTTTGCAGGAATGAACAAACTGCTAAAATAGAGTAAAGAATGAATGATAAATTATGCACAAACGAAGGAATGAATAAAAAAGACGAGTGAAGCAAACCAGCACGCGATGATAAACACACGTCACTCACCAACACAAACAACTAATAAAGACGAACAGGCTTGTGAATGAGAGGGATTAGTGATGAATGAGGCAAAATGAATGACCATAAACGGAACGCAAGGGTGACTAGAACTGCCAGATTTTGAAGTTATATACACTCCACCACCCTCTCTCCCTCTCCCTCTCCCGCTCTTCCATCAACACAAACCTTCAATAAAACAATAAATTTATACGCACTGTCAACCTGGCCACCGGAACAGGAGACCCGCGACTCAAGCCGTGCGAGGCGGGGAGCTAGAGCCGTGACTGTCTGTGTGTGTGTGTGTGTGTGTTGCTCATCGCCTTTTTTTTTTTTCTTATTACTTTTATGTATTTATTTATTTATTTATCTCATTTATTTATTTATTTTTTTTTGTATGTGTCTGTCTGTCTGTCGGTTCCCTCTTGTCTCTATCTTTCTCTTCGTGTTTTTCGTCTTTTTGTGTGTCTGTGTCTGTTCGTTCGTTTGTTGTTTAAATGTAATCAATCCCCCTTCTCTCTCTCTCTCTCTCTCTCTCTCTCTCTCTCTCTCTCTCTCTCTCTCTCTCTCTCTTTTACCGTGCCCGTCCGTCTGTCTGTCTGGAGATGCAAGTAAAATGGCGGAGATCAGAAACAAAATATAATAGCAATGCATGGCAACTTAAGTGAAGGAAGAAGAAAGTTTCTGTTGAACGGAAGGAAGGAGAAAAACGACAATAGAAACACAGAAAGAGGGAAGAAATAGAGGAGGAATGGGGGTCATAAGAAAGAGGAAGGAAAGAAATATCTAATAAACGGAAGAAAAAAAGATAGGAGTGGTCAGATGAATGGAGACTTAAAGAGAAGAATGAGTTTATGATATATTTTTTCGATCCTAAGTGTGTACAAGACTGAAGAAAATGGAGTGAATTTATGACGCGCTGTGAGATCATTAACTCCTTTAATACTGAGACGCATTTTCACCTTGATATTTAGGTGTGATTATATTTTATTTGCATTAGGAAGTGTTTATGGAGTTCAATAGATTAATGGCCAGAGTCTTTACTATTTCAATCCTCACGTAAGTTTCTGAAGCTGTGTAAAATCACGATATAGTAACCAGAATGGATATGAAAACGCGGCATAGTACTGAAGGAGCTAATATGGAAGAAAAAGGAAAAAAACGTACACCGATGACAGAGATTCTCGTTCACGAATTTGAGAAAAAGAACTCAAAATTGACATGTTTCTAGATCTTACATGTTTGCAAGTTTAAAGAATGATGGAGTGACTATATTTTCTCGATCTTACATGTTCTTAAAGCTTTGAGGAATGATGGAGTGAGTGTATTTTTTCGGTCTTACATGTTCTTAAGTCTGAAGAATGAAGATGTGAGAGTATTTTCCCGATCTAACATTTTTATTTTTTTTAAGTCTGGGAAATGAAGGAGAGTGCATTTCTTTTATCTTACATGCTTTCTTGTTTCTTGAATGTGCAAGGTTGAAAAATGCTAGAGAGAGAGAGAGAGAGAGAGAGAGAGAGAGAGAGAGAGAGAGAGAGTGCGTATACTTCCTCTCGTTTAAATGTGCCAGTTTGAGGAATGATAGTGTGAGTTTATTCCCTCGATCTTACAAGTTTTCCTGTATCTTAAATGTGTAAGTTTGAACAATGATAGATATTGGATGTATATATTTGCTCTGTCTTACACATTTTCCTGCATTTCAAATATGTAAGGTCGAAGAGTGAGAGAGTCCGTGTATCTCCTCGATCTTACAAACTTTCCTGTATCTTAAGTGTGCAAGGTTGAGGAATGATAGAGAGAGGTTGAGGATTAAAATGAGTGTATAGTATTCTTCAGTCTTATACGTGGAAAGACTGAGGGGGAAATAAATGGGTTTATGACATTCCCAGCGATCTTATTTGGGCATCTGATTGTTAAGCGTTGAGTAAAGGTCCAATTTTTTTCCTAACCTTAATCTTAAAGAATAAAAAAAAAAAATGATAAAAATAATGCATCACTGGTTTCGGCGCTAAGATATTGCTGAATTAAATTGAAAAAACGTTCTTTACTTACTTTATTGCATGTTTATCGATCTTTTAAGTGCCTTTATTAAGTGTTCAGGAATTTTTTTTTTTTTCGTCAACAACAATAACAATAGCAACGGCAACAACAACAAGCGTATTATTTGTCTGGCCGCTAAGACATTACAAAGTCACATCAACACACGCCTGGCCTAACTGGTACTCACTTTATGGCATGTCTCGTGACCTAACGCATACCATCAGTGTTCATTAATAGCAAACTTTCTTTTTGGGGATGGTTATAACAACAATAGACTTTATCCACTGATTGCAGAACACGCTGTTTATTTATTTCTGGGTAAAATATAGCGTCTTTTATAATCGTGATCTACACAAAGAAAAGGATCAGCTGTGAAAATGAGTCAGTTGAATTAACCTGAACGTAACCTAATTAATGAAAAACACTAATGATATTTCATTTTTTTTTTTATCTTCAACGTATCAAAAACAAGTATGTAGTTAAGGTTCCATCGCATAAAAAAAAGGAAAATAAAAAAAACCCGCCGAATAATATTGGCATACGACTGGTGTTACTTTCCCGTAGTCTTGTATGTGAATCTAAAGCTATATAACGTTCAGAAGCAGCATTCCTTTCCTTATTCAACAGCTTTACGTACGAATCTGTCCATCAAGTGTAAAGCTGCCTCTTGGATGAATCTGGCAATGAACTGTAGAGCAACAACAGTATTTTCCTCGTTCCACAGTCTTACACATAAATCTGATTATTGAGGTGTAAAATAAGCGTTCTTTTTTCCTGTTTCGCTGCATCAAGTGCAGAACAAAATATACTTTTTCTTTGTTCCTCAGCCTTACATTTCATTCTGCTAGTTAAGTGTGAGGCAACAGTCTTTATTCTTCCCCGCTGTCTTATAAAGAAAGTGCAGGGTAACATTATTCTTTTCCTATCCTTAACAGTATTTCGTCTTTTCGCAAACGCACCATTGTCTCCTATTCAACTTATAACTATCCTTTTCCTCTTTACAAATGAACAATACTAAGAAAAACGTATCTTTTGCGTGTTTGTAAGCCTTTCTCACCTATTGTATATTACCTAAACTTAAATACACCTACAAACTAAGCAAAATGTGAAAGTGAAACATTGGATATACGAGAACAGCACCAGTAGCAGCGTCATGAAGGTGAGAGCAGCGGCGCGACACAAGGAGGTATGGCGGTGGTGCGGCGCGGCAGTGTGTGGGGTGTGCGGCAGAAGAGTGAAAATGTCACCACGCTTCCTCACGTCCTGCCGCAAATAATGCCTTGCTGTGCCTCGTATATTTTACAACATTAGTATCTGTAAGTCACAACAAAAACCGCTCCTTCGTAGATCATTTACTGCTCCTTCATAAACTGTCTCGCGCCGCGCCTGACGCCGCTCCGACCACAGGGAAGTTTGCAGCCACTGGAGAGACGGTTCATGGCTGAGTAAAGTCTGCGTGATGTTCAGTTCCGACTTTCTCTGTTTGTCACTGAGGTGGAAGAAGACGGTGGCTGAGTTAAATCTAACATGCTGAGGTCTCTATTTGTCTGTCATTGCTGGAAAACTTGTGAGAAAGTATATTAAAAAAAAAAAAAAAAAAACAACAACCGAGGCTGAGTCATTTCTGAGTGGTTAGTGTCGACGTCCACCATTCCTTCCCAGTCACTATGCTCGAGACGTCTTCTTTGTCGGGCAGGAAGAAGACATTGGCTAAGTTAATTCTGAGTAGTGATGATGTCCACTTTTCTTTCTCAGCTAATGAGGTAGAGGCATCTCCTTCGTCGGGGAGAAAAAGACAGTGGTTGAGTCAAGTCTGGGCAGGATATACTCAAATCATGCACATTTCTCTGTCTCTGCACCATATTCTGACACATTTTTTGCGCTGTTCCTTTACTGTATTAAACGACTCTAAATGGTTAAAGTTGCATGGACCTTTAGGAGTATTTTTTATAGTTACATAGAAACAGATTAACAAGAGTTGTATATTAGTGATAGGAGAAACAGTTTTGCGAACCCGGTAAATCATTTCCGTTGCCTTCGTATAAATAGTCGTGATGAGAGGGCAAGGAGTTTCAGAATGCGGGCCATGATGAAAGGGACACCTTTTGTCAGGTAGAAAACACAGTGGCTGAGTTAAGTGCGTGGGATTTTGTTTACCTCCAGCATTGTTTGTCATTGCGTTACAAATACAATCTCCTTTGTCAGACAGAAAGAGGCAGTAGTGGAGTTAATTTTTCGTGACTCATGTATACACATGCAGGATGTCAAATCTGAGTCATGTAGCTACAGGTCCACCTTTCTCTGTCACTGAGCCACAAACACCTCCCTTGTCATACAGTGGGTACCCGGGACAATGTAAGGTGCTCAGGTCTAACCACGTTACCACACCACCGCCGCCGCTCACCTCTCCCGCCGACACACGCTACCGTCACCGCCGCCATCCACCGCTACTGGAGATACACTTTGAGACTCTTTGTTCCCCACACGACTCCTCTTCTAAGGCCACGAAGACGAGCGTTGACACTGTAGTCTAATGCTTCTCCTTCCACTGAGCATAAAGAATACTTGTTAAATTTCCAGCGCAATGATGAAAACATGCTTAAAGATACCGTTAACTTAATCTGACAATAACTATCTCTAGATCCTGTTTAGAGTGATGGAAATGAGACGTCAGTGTCGGAAAGTCTGTGCCTCTTTAGATATGACGTGCCCGTAACGCCAGACGTGACTCACTGAGCACGCCACGTAACAGTGAAGGCGTTACGTAAGGCTGCCGCGTTACTAAGGCCGCGTCATTGCCAGAACACCTTCATGTTATATAGTGTCTCGGCGGCGTGAGGGAGTCGCTTCACATAATCAAGGCGCGCTGACCGGGACTCACTGGTTCTTAATTGAAATGCACAAAATGAAGCAAATTATCAAGTGGACTGAAATAGAAACGGAAGAAAACTAAAAGAACTCCTGGTAAAACTAAATTAAATGAAAAACTGACAAATAATAATAATAATAATAATAATAATAATAATAATAATAATAATAATAATAATAATAATAATAATAATAATAATAATAATAATAATAATAATAATAATAGTAATAATAACAAAAATGTGTAGACTAACAGGTTGATTTGATATGAAATTACCGAATCGTCACTAAATCAAACTAAACTCAATAAAATAACATAAAACGAACAAGTGAAAAGACGTTACAAGTTTAAAGAAAATTAAGTATAATAATGATGATGATAAAATACGCCCGACCAAACAAAATGAAAATTGAATAACATATGAAATTAGAGCTGAACTGAACTGCAATCTGAAAACGAAGGCATTCACTGAACCTAAACAAATAACTGAATAAATATACCAAATGAAATACTGCTTTCCAAATATTCGGACATTCAATACAATCTCCTTTCATTACGGGATAACACACACACACACACACACACACACACACACATTCTTTACGTCATTTGGGCTGATATGTTATTTATTATTAAGGGAAATTCACTGGTCTGTTTCAAAAATACCACACCAGTGACAGAAACAGGAAGTGTGAAAATAAGTAATTGCGAGAGAGAGAGAGAGAGAGAGAGAGAGAGAGAGAGAGAGAGAGAGAGAGAGAGAGAGAGAGAGAGAGAGTCATTCAGAAAATAAAATTAGAGAAGACAACCTTGAACAAAAATATGAAAAAAGATTAGTACTGGAAAGTGAAGAATAACAACGAGAAAGAGACGGAGAAGGAGGAAGAAGAAAAAGAGAAACGAAGCATAACAACGAGGAGGAAAAGGAGGAGGAGGAGGAGGAAGAAAAGAGGAACAAGGAAAAAAAACAAGAAAGGAAGAAGAGGAAAAAAATAACAGAAAAGTAAAAAAAAAAAAAAAAATAAATAAATAAACATCAATATATCAAGAACATTAGACATGATTTACTGCTTAGATAAAATTGGTAGTAGTAGAGAGGATGAGAAACACTGCAACACTAACCTAACCTTCACATTATTACCTTCCTCTTCACCTCCTCGACAACACAAAAGAAACAGCAACACTAAACCCAACCCTTCACATTATCGTCTTCACCAACACAGAGAGAGAAGCAATATCTTAAGTAACAGTAGTAGTAGTAGTAGTAGTAGTAGTAGTAGTAGTAGTAGTAGTAGTAGTAGTAGTAAGAGAAGAGGGAGGAGGAGGAGGAGGTGTGAAATATACAACCTCACATACTCACATCCATCCATACATACATACATACAAACAGACATACGTACATACAAACACATCAGCGTCCACTGCAGCACAAAAGGAACACCTTACAAACACAAAGGGAAGCAAGCCACTGCCCTGTGCAACCCCGCCAGGTAAGGCAAGCCGGGCAACAAAATGGCGCCTAATTAACCTGTCCACCTGCGAGGCGTGAGGCGGGGCGGCGGGACAGGAGGAGGAGGGCAAGGAAGACAAGGAGGTGGCTGGGTAGTTAAGTGCTGGGATAACAAGATAAATACCACGCGTTCGACTCTCTCTCTCTCTACCCTTAATCGTCTGGAAATATATCTCTCTGGTAGAAGGGAGAGATAATGGAGGAAGGGAGGACAGGAGGAAGAGGAAGGTGGGATAGTGAGGAAAAGGGAGGAAGCATTTGAACGGAGGGAAAAACGAAATGAAAGGAAGGAAGGAGAAAATGAGAGAATACATAGATATGGTGGGAAGGAAGGAGGGAAGGAGACGAGATAAATGAACAGAAGAACAGGAGGAGTAAGAGATAGACGGAAGAGAGATAGGAGGGGTTAGATAGACAGAAAAGAGGAAAGGAGGAGTAAGAGGGGGATATAAGGGAGGAGGGTGAAATAGACTAAGGAGGGAAGCCATGGCGCGGACAGACGGAGGGCGCAAGTTTATGTATGCCGTAACGT
>NC_059285.1:19443862-19453862 GCF_017591435.1 Portunus trituberculatus
GGTGGGAATAACAGTCTTCAGTCTCCAGAGCTCCCTTCTTTTACTTAAAGTGTGGGGAGGTTTGAAATGGGGGAGGTGACTAACACTCTTCGTAGTATCAAATGTGCTAAGAAAGAAACTCAAGGGAGGGTATAGAGAGAATCTGAATCTCTTGGCCACGGACAGGAGAGCTTTTCAAATCAGTCTGCAGAGATGTGTATGTAGTAGTAGTAGTAGTAGTAGTAGTAGTAGTAGTAGTAGGGAGGGATAAAACTCTTCGTAACTTCCTTCCTTGTGTACAGTATAGACTACTACAGAATGTGGTAACAATGAGTGAAGGAAACAAGGCAAGGTATGAGGTGACTATGAATCTCTTAGCCACTAACGAGGGTGCTTCTGAATGGGTTACATTGGGCACTGGGAGGACAGCTTAGTAAACACGTGAAGCATGCCTCTACTATATAGCCTGTTCTGTGCACAGGTTCATATATGCAACACTATGCAGTAATATACCATTCCTGTCAGAAAAAGTGCTTATTTTCTGCGTTAGGTTATCTTTTTTAATCCTTTAGTCCGGTGGTATTGCTATTTGGGTGGAAATAGGAAACATACAGAGAAGAGTTGAAGAATATGATGCACTGGAAACAAAATAGCGAATAGTTTTAGAATGCAGTCTATCAAAAAAGTAACAACATAACATATTTCAAAACACTAGAAACAAAACAGCAAAGAAATTTCAACACCCCAGTGAAGAAAACAAAACACAAAGGCAGAAATAATTAACGCAGCGATCCAAAACAGAAACCATTTTTAATCTGAGCGCCACACAAACCCTACCACTGTTACTGCAGCCTCCTTAACCCCTTCAGTACCATGACGCGTCTCCATATTCACTCTGCTTACTATTTGGAGAATTTATACAACTTCAGAAACTCATGTGAGGGATTAAAATAGTGAAGACTGTGACCATTAATCTCCTGACCTCAATAGACCCTTCCTAATGTCAATAAAGTGTTCTAATCGTACACAAATCTCAAGGTAAAAATGTGTCCCAGTATTGAAGGGGATAACACGTGTCAGCTGTCCTCTCCAGTCTTGCCCTGTCCATAACCCCATCATCAGGAACAGCCGTCAGATGGAGGTATATAATCTCTCCTTAATACCATAAGCCTACACATTCACTTATCTGCCATACCGAGGTGTGAGTTGAGAGAGGAGAGAGGAATGCCACGAGATCACATAGGCTTACTGACGTCTTGAACCTTTCTTTGTGTTCTGGTGTGATGTATTTATTCTTAATAATTTGTGAACTGTTGTAGTAAAAAAAAAAGGAAAAAAAAAAAGAAAGACAGAACTTGAAAGGTATGAATTGATATTATCATTATTATTATTATTATTATTATTATTATTATTATTATTATTATTATTATTATTATTATTATTATTAGTATTATCAGTAGTAGTAGTAGTAGTAGAAGAAGAAGAAGAAGAAGAAGAAGAAGAAGTAGTAGTAGTAGTAGTAGTAGTAGTAGTAGTAGTAGTAGTAGTAGTAGTAGTAGTAGTGGTAGAGCTAGATGGTAGTGACGGTGGTGGTAATAGTAACAGCTGTGGCGATGGCGGTGGCGGTGATGGTGGTGGTGGCGATGTTTGTGGTGGCGATAGTGGTGATATAAGAGTAGCAGTGTTTGAGATGGTGGTAGCGATGGTTGTAATAGCAGCAAGAATAATAGTAACTGTGGAGATAGTAATAGTAGTAGTTATGGTGACGATGGTAGCGATAGTGGTGGAAATGTTTGTGGTATTGATGGTAGAGATGTTTGTGGCTGTGGTGGTGGTGGTGGTGGTGGTGGCAAGGCTCAGGTGAGGGTTGGTCTTCACACCTTGGTGGTAATGAGACAACGGATCCCCTCCCTGCCTTTCTCCTCCCCTCTCTCTACTGCCTCCCTGCTCCCCCTCCTAACATCTCTCTCCTCCTCCTTCCCTTCCCTCCGCGCCACTATACCCTGTGTTGTGCCGCCTTTCTCAAGGGACGAGAGAGAGAGAGAGAGAGAGAGAGAGAGAGAGAGAGAGAGAGAGAGTAATAAAAGGGAACAAAATACAAAATTGATTCTCTCTCTCTCTCTCTCTCTCTCTCTCTCTCTCTCTCTCTGGTAATGACAATAACTACAAAAACAAACTATATTGTACCAAATAAGAGAGCATGCATGTGTGTGGATGGGTGGGGGCAAGGATGCAGTGAGTATATGTGTGTGTGTGTGTGCGTGTGCGTGTGTTGGTGTGCGTGAGGTGAGGCTGGGGTGCGCGCAGGTCATGAGGTGATGGGTCATTAGCAGATAGGTGATAATACCCACCTGTGTTGTGTTAATGAGCCAGGTGATTAGTGCATAGAGAGAGAGAGAGAGAGAGAGAGAGAGAGAGAGAGAGAGAAACCTACATAGAAATAAATAGGCATATACATTTCATACAGGAACTGCTACGTGTAGGCCTAGTGACTTTTTGCAGCTTCTCTTGCCTTCCTGTTATGAAATTGGTACTTTTCATAATGAGCTGATGTATCACGCTGCTCCTCAACATTTATTAGACCTTCATCACACAAGCAGTGCACAGAAGACGCAGATTAACTTAACATTCTTTCATTGATTTTTGTGGCATGGATTTGCTTTGATGCTTTTGTTAGGTCAGTGTAGTGGGGATTAAATAGTTTATGCTTGCTAGTGTGATTAGATAAGACAAAATATAAATAGATAACTAACTAACTAATCAAATACTGCATACCTCCCCTCCTCCTGCGGACTCTCTTCACAAGACTTTCTATTTCCTCTCACTCCTATTCTGTTCAACTCCCTAATGCAAAAGTTAACTAGTACCTTCTGTCACCCATACTTTTCTCTGGTAAACTCTGGAACTCACTGGCTGCTTCTGTATTTCCATCTTCCTATGACTTGACTTCATTTAGGAGGAAGGTTTCAAGACATCCTTTCTTTTGGCTAACTCTCTCGGACCTGCATTCGGGAACTGGCATTCTAAGTGGGTTTTTTTTCACTCTTTCTTTTCCTTTGGCCAGCTTTCATCTCTTACATTAAAAGTAAAACAAATAAAAATGAATATATAAAAGAATGAATAAAGAAAGAAAGGAAAGAGAAAGAAAGGGGGATTGAAGGAAGAAAGTAAGGAAGGAAGGAAGAAAATTAACAAGATGTGTTACCGTTTGAAATCCCCTGAAATAAAATTAATTATACACATATAAAAATATAAAGAAAGAAAAAACAAAGATAAAATGAGAAAGAAAGAAAGGAGAGAAGAGAGAAAAAGAAAAAAAAGAAAGAAAGAGAGGAAGAAAGTAAAAAAAAAATCTGCTACGGTTTGAAATCCTTTGAAATCTCTTTGTAATCATAACCTAAGCGACACACACACACACACACACACACACACACACACACACACACACACACACACACACACACACACACACACACACACGGTCATCTGTGGGAAGCCAAACGGGAACATTTACGTGACGGTGTTAAACTCTCTCTCTCTCTCTCTCTCTCTCTCTCTCTCTCTCTCTCTCTCGTGACACGGCCATAAACGCATAAAACTGCAAGAGCTGTCAGTCTGTCACCACTATCACCACCACCACCACCACCACCACCACCACCACCACCACCAACAACAACAACAATAATAAAATGAAATAGAATAAGATAAATAAATGAATGAAAATAGAAATAAACAATGGTCTCGTCATCATTGCAACTATCACTATTATCATCATTATTTGTGTATTTCCTCACTTCATTTCAGTTTCTTCAGGCTGTCACGATGGCCACTGTACGCTTTGTAGACTCTTGTTATCTGATTATCAAGTTATAGTAATATTTTCTCCTTTTCCTTATTCATTTTATCATTCTTTACATTTTTATATTGCAATTGAGATCTTATCATTACTATTATTATTATTATTATTTATCTTATTATTATTATTATTATTATTATTATTATGATGATGATTATTATTTTTATTATTATCATCATCAATTTTAATATCTATGGTATTTAATAACGTTTTTCATACTAAGTTGTCTATTTCTTCCTGCAAAAATTGAATTATTATTATTATCATTACTATAATTATTACTATTATTATTATTATTATTACTATTATTATTATTATTATTATTATTATTATTATTATTATTATTATCATTACTATTATTATCATTATACTATTATTATTATTATTATTATTATTATTATTATTATTATTATTATTATTATTATTGTTGTTGTTGTTGCTGTTGTTATTCTCATTATTATTATTTTTTTTTTTATCATTATTTCTTTATTTGTCGTGTCTGCCTGCCTGTCTACTTTGGTATCTACACATCTTCACATTTATAAGAAGAATCTACACACCCATCTATAAATTCACCCATCATTCCGTCTTTTCATCTCTCCAATACTGACCGAGTTCATCTATCTGCCTATTGATCTTCATGCTTGCCTATCTACTTGTCTATCTATCTATTCACTCACTTATCTTTCTGACTAACTATCAGTACAAGCAATAAAGTGTTCAAGCTGGATAAAATAAAATTAAAAAGAGATAGGAAGAGAATCGGTTCTCAAAAAGAGTCGCTGGTGAATGGAACAGACCCAGCCATCAGGTTGTTAATGGCGAGCCTTGAGGGAACTTTAACCCCTTCAGTGCTATGACGCGTTTCTATATTCATTCTGCTTACTATCTGGTGATTTTACACAACTCCAGAAACTTACGTGGGGATTAAAATAGTGAAGACTCTGGCCATTAATCTTCTAACCTCCATAAACCCTTCTTAATGTAAACAAAATTGCCTAATGACACACAAAACTCACGGTAAAAATATGTCTCAGTACAGGAGTGATTAAGAGAAGATTAGATAATGTTCATGGATGAGAGCGATAATGAGTAGAATGAGTAGGTATGTTATAGCTGCCACGTGTAGAGAGATGGTGGATTATTGCCGCTTCCCTTACGTTCTGACGTTCTTATGATCTGTCTCGACAGTGAAAATAAACGAAAATAAACTAAACGAACAAAAGAAAAAAAAAAAAAAAACACATCAAACCTTAACCCGGAATTAACACAAGCGACGCAGACATTCCTCACCTCGTTATTTCCGGGTTGGGGAGAGGAGGAGGAGGAGGAGTAAGAAGAAGGTCAGGTCAGAGGACAGTGGTCATTGATATTCTCCTTCCTCCTCCTCCTCCTCCTTCCCCTCCTCCACCTCCTAGTATGAGTAAATGAGGAGGAGGAGGAGGAGGAGGAGGACATTAGGTGGGTAAGAGAGGCAGTGAAAGACAAGTGACGATGTGATTTTGTCCTGATAAGAGTGAGAGGGGGGGGGAAGGAGAGAGGGAGAGGAGACACTATCATTTTGTCCATCAAATCTCGCACACTCTTCTCTCTCTCTCTCTCTCTCTCTCTCTCTCTCTCTCTCTCTCTCTCTCTCAGGTAATTCCATTTACGAAAACAGCTCTAGCAGGAGCTTAACCGAGAGAGAGAGAGAGAGAGAGAGAGAGAGAGAGAGAGAGAGAGAGAGAGAGAGAGAGAGAAACACGCGTCCTCAAGTCTTGTTTACACTCCCTTTTATCCTCTCTCTCTCTTCTCCCTCTCTCCTTCCCTCCTCTCCCTCCACGCCCTCGCCTGCCCCCCGTCGCGCCAGGACACACCAGGACACGCCCCAAAGATGTCTCACTCCGCCCTGGTCACAACAAATCCGCCTTGACAAATTGCCGGGAAGGACACGGTGGTGGTGGTGGTGGTGGTGGTGGCGGCGGTCGAAGCCTTGCCTGCGGCCTGACTTAACTCCTCTCTCTCTCTCTCTCTCTCTCTCTCTCTGGAACCAAGTCACAGCATTCTAAGTAACGCAGCACCTTTGTAGTGACTTATAAGGCCAGTGAGGCAAGGTGGAATAAGTAACAATGCACGAAAAGCATTAGGTGATACTAAAGCTGTACGGGAAAATTGGAGTAAACTGGAGTGGCAATTAGAAGTAAGAAAGTGAGGAGTAAGTAAGAAAGAAAAGTAAGGTCACTCAAACAAGGCAATACAAGTAACGCAGCAAGTCACGATAAGTGGATAGCAATGAAGTAACAATTAGAAGTAGGGTAGTGAAGCAAAACAGCGCAAATAGGGAAAAAGTAAAGTCATTCAAACAAGACAATACAAGTAACAATTAAAGTAAAGTAGCCAAGTAACGATAAGTATAGAAAGTAAAGTAAGAGCAATAAAGTAACAATTTAAAGTAAGAAAGTGAAGCAAAACAGAGCAAATAGGAAAAAGTAAAGTAAGGTCATTCAAACAAGACAATACAAGTAACAGTTCAAGTAACGATAAGTAGAAAGTAAAGTAAGAGCAATAAAGCAACAATTTAAAGTAAGAAGTGAAGCAAAACAACTCAAATAGGGAAAAGAAAAGGTAGGTGATGAGAACAAGACAATACAAGTAACAATCCAAGTAACGTAGCCAAGTAACGATAAGTGGAAAGTAAAGTAAGAGCAATAAAGTAACAATTAGAGTAACGCCAGTAATTTCTCTCTCCGCAGGTACGCTGGAGGAGGCGGAGAGAGGAACGTGGCGCGTCGGTAAGTAGCAGCGAGACTTATGTTACTTGCTTGTGTTGCTCGGACTGCTAATGTTGCTTGATTTGATCCGATAAAGTACTACTAGTGTTGCTTGTTACTTGTCTTGTTGAGTCTATATAGTCACTTCAATAATGTTACTTGTATTGTCCTCAGTGTTACTTCAAATCGCCTTGTTGTGTTTCAGTTTCATACTGCTTGGTCCGCTCTGACAAAGTACTAGCTTTGCTCAAATTGCGTTGCCTATGTTGCTCAGTTTATTAATGAGTTCATTTTGAGTTATTTTAATAGTGTTACTTAAAGGCGTTTTTATGTTATTTTCTCAATTACACGTGCACTGTAAGTATAGATACGATGCTCATTTGACTCTCTTACACATTATTCTGGATCATGCTATCTCTGTCATTTGTTTCATCTAAGGACACGGAATACAGCAACTCTCCCATTCTCACTCGCTGACTGGTCTATACATTCTCTTCCTCTTTGGTTTACAACGTGCGGTATACTGACACTCTAGTCCCTGGTATATGCTGATGAACTCTGGAACGCTCTCATCAATCTGTACTTCCTTTCCCGATTCCTGTAGCTCAACCTTCTTTGAGAAAGGAGTTTCACTGTTTTTAAATTTGGAATCATATAGATTTCTGTTTTGGAGGAAACAGTTATCAGATTTTTTTTCCCTTGCATCTGTTTTTTTTTTCTGTCCTTGGTTTGTTTTTCTTCAGCATAATAGATAAAAGAAAAAAAAAATAGAAGATAAAGTTTAGAAGTGTGGCAAATCAACATTGTATTCTTAGTTTTGTCTTGGAACGTGATAAAACCAATACTGCATTCCCACCTTGTTCTGAAACGTGCGACGAACCAACACTGTATTCTTACCATGTTTTGAATCGCGTGACAAATCAACACTGTATTCCACGCCTTATTCCGAAACATGCGATAAAACAACACTATTCCCACCTTATTTTAAAACGTACGATGAACCAACACTGTATTCCTGCTTTATTTCGTACCATGCGGCAAACTAAGAATGCATCTCCACCAAATCTCTTCGTACAGCAGCTCTGGATCACCCAAAAAACCTTAACCACGTTCTCTAACACTTTACTTGGTTTTCGTAGCAGTAAAAGTAAATTTCCCTCACGTTCTAAGGCAAAACAGGAATACTTGAAACAGCCAGCGAGGGGAAGCATCAGTCAGGGGTTAGCTTGTAGTGTTCTCGTGTCTTCAGAGCTGGTGAGTCAGAGTATAAGATTTATGTTCACCTTGGTCTCAAAACAAGTTGGATTTACAGAAGGTTGTCGTAAATCATTCATATCGCACGCATGCTGAGGAATATGAATGTTTGGGCTCTTGTACACACACACACACACACACACACACACACACACACACACACACACACTCTCTCTCTCTCTCTCTCTCTCTCTCTCTGACGTAATGGCCACACGCGGTCCATCACTTGTCCGCGTCAGAGATAAACTGTGACATTTCTCAGTTACCGGTGACCTGACCTGTTTGACCCCGGTGTGTGTGTGTGTGTGTGTGTGTGTGTGTGTGTGTGTGTGTGTGTGTGTGTGTGTGTGTGTGTGTGTGTGTGTGTGTAATCCCTGGCTCAGCGTGGTGTGTACAAAAGGGCAAGGTGTGAGTGTCTGACTACCTGATGGAGAAGGAAGGGATGGTGACGGGGAGAAGGTAGGAGAGATGACAAAGATTACTGTATAGTGTGTGTGTGTGTGTGTGTGTGTGTGTGTGTGTGTGTGTGTGTGTGTGTCTAGCCGTCACAAACACACCTTGACAAGAGATTAGAGTGAACAGAGTGAACAGTATAATCTTGCTTCTCTTAGTCCCTGAATACACTCTCCTCGTCTTCTCTGCTGATACTCCGAGCAATATACGAGTAACAAAGGGTAAGAGGAATACAACAATAATGACACGTAAAATTCCCATCCTTCCTCACTTCACGTGGCTAAAATAAAGCATAAATTTCTACATCTCATCGCATTTGTCTTCCTAGCTTACGCCATTCTAAGATTTACGCTCCCCACATTCTAAGCTTCATATCCTCCAACATGCATGAAAAAAAAAAGCTACAAAAAGCCGTCAGTCCTATATATACGTAGCAGTCTCCGGATGAAAAAATGCATGTCTCTTTCCAGCTAACATCTGCAAACCAGCCTCATCTCATGCATTTAACATCTAGCGCAGGTTAACTAAGAGAGATTTGCTTGCAAGGACGCTCTCATACACATACTACATAGTTTAACAAGGACTCGATAGCAAAAACACTCTCGGCCTTAAATCTGCGATCTGCTTGGCGTCTATCAGTTAATCAGGATTTGTAAGATTGTCAGGGAGTGAGTGCAGTGCGTTGCTCCGTTACTGACAAGGACTGTATAGTTTAATGCCTCACTTGTGTTCTGCATTCTCAAACGTTGCAGCGGATTAACTAGTAACAGGCTGTAGTGGAAATTGTCGCTGGTTTCCAAAGCGATCGAAACTGTCAGGGTCTCCAAAAGTGAGATAAATTATCTATGTGTTTTATGAGTGTTTTCACGAGTGTGGTAATAGGTGAGCCGGGGTCCTCCACCATCAATAGGGGAAGAGACCATGAGAGTTCTATACCAGTATTCTCTTAGGCCTTTAAAAACATGCAGAACTTTTTGTAGAGGATCCAAAGGGCTTATAAATGTGAACCGGTCTCTTTCTGCGCGTAGATCATGTTATCGTACTCTGATATGGAAGATGATAGTAATGATAATGATGATGATGATGATGATGATGATGATAATAACAATAATAACAATAATAATAGCAATAATAATAACGGAGGTGGAAGTCATGAGAGACCGATGTAATGAGGATATTTTATTTCAAACTATTATTCTTGAGTTCTTCCGAAAAATAAACTCCTTATTATCATTATTATCATTGTTGTTGTTGTTGTTGTTGTTGTTGTTAATACTATCACTATCACTGATGAGCTTGCGTCTCTCTTAACCTCTACACAAAGCTTGTACTGCGAATGACTCATCGGTGCCAATAATAGTAATATTAACAACAACAACAACAACAACAACAACAATGACAATGAGTAATCATATACACATTATTATACAGTGGAAAGGAGAAAGGAAGCCAAAAAAAAAAAATGAAGGAAGGAAAGAAAGAAAGAAAGGAATGAAAAAAGCGAATATAACCATAATAATACTTAGTGACAGTTAAATAATAATGATGACAATGATGAAAACAAAAACAATAACAGCACCAACCATGATGATCTAAGTGATAAGAATTGTGATACAAATAATAATAATAATAATAATAATAATAATAATAATAATAATAATAATAGTAGTAGTAGTAGTAGTAGTAGTAGTAGTAGTAGTAGTAGTAG
>NC_059285.1:19458862-19496362 GCF_017591435.1 Portunus trituberculatus
GACAGGTCAAAATCTGGTTTCAAAATCGTCGGGCGAAGGAGAGGAAGCAGATGAAGAAGAGAGACGAACTCCACAATAAGGAGAAGCTTGAGGTGGGCGGCGTCGGGGGCATGGGCGGCGTGCAGCAGTATCACCCGCCCTCCGTCACGCCCATTCCACCCATGCACGCCCATGTCCCCTCACACCACCACCACCATCATCACCACCAGACCGGCAAACCGATTATCATGGATATCAAACCCCCGCTGGGAATGGACTGATCCCGCCCTCACTCAGCCCATGTCCAGCCCACACTCAGCCCACGCCCAACCCACGATCAAGCCTATACTCAACCCATGCCCAGCTCACAGTAAACCCACGTCCAGCCCACACCTAGCCTACAACGATGCCCATACTCAGCCCACGCTCAACCTATGCCCCAGACCCACGACTCTGCAAACCCACAAAGCCTCAAGGAGTGATCTGAGCAGGAGTTCCGGTGTTGTGTTGTTAATAGTGTTCGTTGCCCACACCTGTCCAAGTGACATGACTATAACATTCACAACTGACGCAGGGAAACACATGCGAGTGTATTGTAAAACTATGGAAGATACAATGCAGAATGTGAGAAAAGAAAGAAAGGACCTGTATTATAGTAGTGAATGTGTTATTAGGACAGATGAAACTCAAAATAAAAGTACCGTAAAGAAACAGATGTGTGTGTATATTGTAAAGCTGCGGAATATACGATGGAGAATGTGTTAATAGTAAACGTGTTATTATGACAATCGAAACTCAAAAAAAGAAAAAAAAGTGCTGTTACTATGACACTTAACGCAGAGCCACAAGGATGAGAGATCTAGAAAAGCAAGACTAGAGAGCGCAGTGCAAAATATTAAGAGGAAAGGGAGAAAACGCTTATGCAAATAGGGAATACATTGCTGTTTTAACTCGAAACTCAAAGCAGTGTCGAGAGATAAAAGATTAATAGCACAATTGAGGAAAATATGAACCAAATATAAAGAGAAAAAGAAAAAAAGCCGAACTGCACGAACCTAGATAGAAAAAAAAAAACTATAGTAGAAGTCATAAAAAATATTGAAATATGGTGCTCTTGCAAAAAACGGAGGAAATAATTGACACCGTTACCTTGTTAGAGTGAGATGTCATACCTAACTAACCAGTGGAAAGTGCTCTGGTGCTCCTGTTAGTGGGTAACCTGTGGAGAGTGCTGCTGCCCCTTCAGGTATCCATGGACGGTGAGGAGCAGGTGGCATATCTGTAGAAAGAAAAGTTAATTAGTGCATTTTTTGAAACGTTCCACCTCCCTCCCCCATCCCTCTTCTTTTATTTCGACAATTTGAACAGACTCTAATGAAGGTAACAGCAGTTTTTGAGGATGAAATACAATTTCCAAAGGGTGTATTCATGAAGGCAGCAAGTGTTTAATAAGGTTCCAGTCACATCAACTGAAAAATAACACCCACGAGAACCTATTAACCCTTTCAGTACTGGGATACATTTTATCTTGAGATTTGTGTACTATTAGACGATTTTATTGACAATAGGAAGGGTTTTTGGAGGTCAGAAGATTGAAGGCCACAGTCTTCACATCTTAATCCCCACATGAGTTTCTGAACCTGTTTAAAATCACCAAATAGTGACCACAATGAATATGGAAACGTGTTGTGGTACTGAAGGGGTTAAAATGGTCTACTCATACACAACAATCACGACAGCGGATTTATCGAGAATGCTTTTTTTATCGTTATTATTTTTATACTACACTGATAGTTTGACAAGTATTCCGCTTCACCAACTAGAAAAGAAACACTCACACGAACCTGGTTGACTATTTCTTTAGGATTTGAAATTAGACCTGAAGGGAAAACACAGCAGTTGAGAAAGCAAATCCGAACTTAAGTCATTACTGGTACAGAGAGGAAGGAATGGACACTCTTGACTGTAACCTGTTGATGATACTGTAGTGTGTGTACCTGTTGGGGATACATAGTGCTGGTGTGTACTTATGGCAAGTTACCTGTGTGCTTGTGTTGGTGTAGAGGAGGACAGGTGCATGGTGTAGTGATGGTGATTGTAGAAGGTAGTAAAGAAGAGAAGAAAAGGAAACGAATTAGAGAAGCAATGGATAGGAAGGAAAACAAAAAGAAGGAAGACAGAAAAGTCGTGAAAAAAGAAAAGAAAGAGAATCAAGAGAGGAAGAGAGAAAAAAAAAGAAAGAAGGAAAACAAGAGAAAAAAAAGAACGAACAATAGAAGAATAGATTAATTGCAAAACAATCGAAGAAAAAATTAAAAGGGTAAAATAAAAAAAGAATAAAAAGCCAATAAACCATTAGTTAAGAATAAACAGATCATACCATTTGAAAGTGAAAACAAGTGATCGTCCCGGTAGAACACAACACCAAACAAGGTCCTTAACAGTGCATCAAATAAATGAGCCTTGCGTAGGGTAACAACAGAGGGCAACACATCTAGTATTCCTACACTAGTACCCGCATGTCACACCTAGTAGAGACAACCAGTAGTGGTGGTGAACAAATGGGAGGATACGAGGATCTAGACGAACACTAGTGAAGAGAACACACCCAGTTTACCTCCAGTAGTACAACATATCTAGTACTAGCAAACATATACTAGTACTTGTGGGACGAAAGGTGGACCGTGGACCTGGTACAGTACCAGCAGGTGATTAATGGCTTGTAAAGGAGAACCAGACCCGGTGTTGATTGTCGCTAGCTAACACTATGCAAGGGAAGCCAGTACCTGTAGAAGCAAGACACGAACGGCGATACCAATGCAGCTAACAAGCAAACAACACAGGTATACCTTAGCAGTGAGCCTTGTAGCTACCTGTGTTAACCTGTAGATGGAAAAGGATGGTTCCGGTGCTTGTAGAAATCCATATCACTTATTTTCTTACATGTAAAAAGAAGTTATGGACAATGAACAGAAGAAAAGTAGGAAAAAATGGTGTGTGTGTGCGTAAATTCTGGCGGCCATGGAATCTTCTTTCTAAGTCAAATTCAACAAACATACATACAAGCAAACAAAGAAACACTAAAACAAGTAGACACTTTATCTCGGTCCTTCATAATTATAAAACTTCCATATCTATTAACTTATTTATTCCCTTATCAAATTATAGCGCGTAGAAGTAAATCCTGAAATTATTGTTTTTATCATCATCATTACTTATCATTTTCTTATCATTATTGTCATTATAAAGAGAGTGACTAAATGGATGACTGCACTGGCTATCTACACAATAAGAATTCCCTCTCTCTCTCTCTCTCTCTCTCTCTCTCTCTCTCTCTCTCTCTCTCTCTCTCTCTCTCTCCACAACCCCTTGAACGAACAATATCACTGGAACCATGAACTGAAACCACCAATAAGAAACATGTCCTATTCTTTCCCCTCACACACCACCTCCACTCACCACCTTTATCTCCTCAGAGGTCACCGTTGCCATGGTGACGCGCCAACACGAGGGGAGAGAGGGAGGGAGAGGAGAGAGGGAGAGGGGAAAGGTCACAGGTCGCTATATTGACGTACGAGGTCATCTGCACGCTCCTTGAAGTCACTTGAGGAACATAAAAGAACTCAAAGATAGAGCAGATCTTTTGGCGGCACATAGTAAAGGAATGCAAAGGAAGAACAAAAGAAGCTGCTTCGGACTTTTGAGGGTGTGTGTGAGGAGGAGGAGGAGGATCTACGTACGAAGAAATATACAACATCGAGGAAGAAGAAAAGAAGAAGAAGAAGAGAAAAAAGAAAAAGAAAAGAAGAAAAAGAAAAAGAAGAAGAAGAAGAAGAAGAAGAAGAAGAAGAAGAAAAGAAGAAGACAAAGAAAAAAAAATAGAAGGAAAAAAGATAGAAAGAAAGAATAAAAGAAATAGACGAAAAAAACGAGAAAAGAAAAAAAAATAATGGTGCTGTCACTATCAAGAAAATACAAAGAAAAAAAAATGTAATAAAACATGAACAAGAAAAAAATCAAATAAAAACATGGCTGCACTAGACAATCCACAACATAATATAAACCTTCCATCCATCCAAGCATGCATCAGAGCGCTATGAAGGCCGCGGTGCAAGGACAAAGCAACGCGGAGACAGGCGGCCGAAAGAAGGCAAGGAGACCCGACCCGCGAGATGATTTTGTACACAGCTAGGCGTGACGCTTCCCCTGGCCGCCATGCTATGCTACTGGTGTTGAGGGCGGCACCTGGCGGCCATTCCTGCGTGACGTGAAGCTATTGACTCGCGGCAGCTTTATGGGGTAGCCGAGGAAATGTAGGGCAAGTGGGAGGGATGTGCGGGTGGTGGAAGAGAAGAGTGGTTACGTTCACTCAACCTCGATTCCTCTACAGATTCTGGAGGCCGGTGACGCAATGAGGGTCCTTCCTCCTCACACCGTATAGGAGTTAGCACTGTGTTTTGACTTGTACTTAACGTTGAAACTTCCCTTTTTATTTATTACACCACGAGGAGGAAGAGCAGAAGGACGAGGAGGAGCAGGTGTAGGAGTTGAGTGTTCCGAGGGCGGACTGGTAGACACAGTTGTTTGACATTTGTACTAATTTTGTACGTCATGTGTAAATGCACCTCTGTATTAGCTTCCTGTGTGTGTACGTACCTAAATGTAGGTACATTTGTTGCAGTAAACCTTGTACGATGAGCCTTTGTGTTTGTGTCTGGGCGCTACCTCAAGGAGACGTCATGGCTTGGAGACGGTAAAGAAAAATAAATAATAATAACAATAATAAATAAATAATATCATTAATAATAGATAAACAAATAAATAAAGTGAATGAAAAAATATTGTAAAAAATCAAGAAAGGAATTCTTGCTAAAGGTAAAAAACAAAGTTCCAAACCCAAAGAATATTCCAGAATTAAAGAAGGGTTTAAAGACGGGTTCACACGTGTCAATATGCGGCTTAAATTGCAAGTCGACCATGTTGGTCTTGTTCAGTCGATTTGCGACTTTGTTTACGTTGTGATATCACATAAAGGTTTTAAAATGTTATGTCCATCAGATGTAGAAAAGATGGAGCTGGTGAGGGAAAAACAGCACATCTGGGACCTTGGAAATGAACTAAGGCGGGTTCACAAGTGTCAATATGCGACTGAAAGTGCAGGCGAGTTTCCCACTGAATATCGGTGCCTAGCGATTGAAAAACTAGTCACAAAACAAGACCGACATATTGGTCTTGTTCAGTCAATTTGAGACTTTGTGACGTCACGGACAAAGGCTTGAAAATGTAAGGAAGAAAATGTTGGAGTTGGTGAGGAAAAAGAGCACATCTGGAACACTAAAAATTAATTATATAAAGAAAAGTTTACGCAAATTAACGTTCGATGAGATCGCTGCCACTCAAGAAATGCTTCCCTTCATGCAGGGTGTTGCTTGAGGCGAGGACTGAATACTTCTGAGGATTTAATTTGAGTCACCGGAGGAAGACATTTTGTTGGGTAGCTGTTTGTTTACATTCACTTCCCGTCAACCAGCCGATACATCCCAGTCGCTATGTGTGAACGTGTTGCGACTAGAATGGATCTGTCGATACTTCTAGCGACTTGCAATTTCAGTCGCATATTGACACGTGTCAACCCGCCTTATACATACAGCAAAAAAAGCTTACGCAAATCGACGTTCGATGATATAGCTGCCCTTCTGCAAGAACTGTTTTCCTCTATGCAGGGTGTTGTTGGAGGTGAGGATTGAATACTTACGATAATTCCATCGCAATCGTCATCGTCACCGGAGGAAGACATTTTGTCGAGTAGCTGAGGTGTTTACGTTCACTTACCCCCAATTAGCCAACTAGCCGATACTTTCCAGTCTTTATGTGTGAACGTATTCCGACTAGAATTGCTCTTGATATTTCCAGCGACTTGCAATTTCAGTCGCATATTGACACGTGTGAACCCACCTTATTATTCCATAGAGATTTAAACTACTCTGGGTGTTAATGACAGAATAATGTTAACCAGTATATATATATATATATATATATATATATATATATATATATATATATATATATATATATATATATATATATATATATAATGGTTTTTCATGGAAAAAAAATGCAGTTTTCTTGGTTTAACTTTAATTCATGCCTGATAGGCTGATACTGGTAGCCTACACACTTGACAAATGAGTCGAAATGACAACCAACATAACTCAATACAGAGCTGCTTATCAGAATGTAACATTACTATATATATTGCTTACTTGAGCCTTGCATAACTCTTCACCTTGCTGGGCTTGGTTGTGGTGTGTGGTGTCTGCTGTGGTGAAACAGGTCCAAACACCTTGTTTTAACAATCACTTGGTCAAGGCGGCATGACTGTATATGAAGTGGTGATGGTGCTACAGGTGTTGACTTAGTACTCACATGTAGTAAGTTTTGGTCCTAGCTGTTATCTCTCATTATTCTTGTTTTCTTGTCATTTCTATCCTAACATATTTCACGGACAGCACAGTAATACTAATTTGCCAATATAACTCTATGCAGATGTTGATTTTCGTCAATATCGTTCCCGGGAGCAAATTTGACTGGAGCAGCGATCTGACACGACAGTGACGACACCAATGTTCAGAAACGCTTTGCATCTCTCATCCCAGTTATTTTTAAAGGCCACACAATCACAAAGATGATTAACTGATTTTTCAAGGGGGGATTGTCCTTTTTACTATGTGGAAATCTTGTTAATTTATCAGTAGGATTACCTCACCACCTCAAAAACCCCGTACCATTTCAAGTAAAGCCTATTGGAAGTAGTGAGATGCGTCCACTATGGTGTTTCTTTGTAAGGTCGTGAGCGAGGAATGATACTTGTTGATATTCAGAGATTCTCCTGTCTTGCATTTCTAACCCCTCCGATCCGGGTGGTAGCGTCAAAAACTCTCACCCTGCCCGGGCCCATCTCCCACAGTCGCTCTCTCAGTCCGGGCGATTTTGCTGATTATCCGAGAAATCACCTGTTTTCACTCCTCAAGATGACATCTCACTCAGCTCTGTATATGCTCTAGTTGATGAGATATGACGAGTGGAAGTGGTCATGGTCGCGGGCCTAAATCGGTGAGGTGTTCGCGCGGGTGGGCTGGCTTGGGCCACTGCTCCGCCTTGAGCCGCCATCTATGGATGACACAACTGCCCCGCCCCATCCCGCAGCCCCAGATATGTGGTTCACATACCAAACCAGAGTGGATTTATGCCCTACAGTGGAGTGTGGGAGTTACACAAAATAAATAAAGTTATAATAAATACTAGTTCTTTTTTTTTCTATACATTTTCAGAGTTTATATATATTTTTTCGTATTTTCAATATAAAAAAGTGTCACTGTCATTCACTCATTTTCTAGCCGTAATAATAAATAAACACTCTTACACTACAATAACATAATGATAATTATTTACACTGTTTACTCTGTAAGGCACAAAGGCACAAACAGAAAAAAACACTCGTACACTAAAATAACATAATAATATTTACACTTATATAATAATGTGTCACTGTCACACTTATTTTCTATATAATAAATATAAATGCTAGTTCTTTTTTCTATACATTTTCAGAGTTTATATATTTTGTTCGTGTTTTCACTATATGAAATGATGCTGCAGACGCAAAAGGTACACATAGACAGAAACTTCGCTGCCATCATCACTCATGACGTACTCTGTCTGTGATGCGTCGTCATCACTCACCTCGGCATCACTGGAAAGTGGGGACACAGTGACATCTAACTCTTGATCTATGGCAGAGTCAGATAAGCTAATATTACCTCTTATAGGTCGCGAGGAAGCGAGAGGGGTTGAGGTAGACGGACAGGCATCGGGGGATGGCAGGCGGGGCAGAAGCGGGCAGCGAAACGAACGCGGGGTTTTCTTTCTTTTCACGTCTATCCATGATAGTGGCGCGGGAGGTACTGAGTATGCAGTGTGTCAAGTGTATGGGGCGAGATCTAAGGCAGGGTAGCAAATTCGCGGCGATAATCGCCCAACTAGCCACAAAAATAGCCAAAGCGGGAATCCCCGCCACCCGGACTCTGTCGCCCGAGCGGGAATCCCCGCCACCCGGACTCTGTCGCCCGGGCGGGAATCCCCGCCACCCGGATCGTAGGGGCTAATCTCACTTATAACAACACTGCTCTTTAAATTTTCTGAGTGCTATAAACTTTCTGTCCTATCTATCACGTGAATGTTGTAGCTCTGAAGGAAATCATTGGCCACAACACTTCTCTGTTCATTCTGGGCGTCGTGAAGCTTCTGTTCTACACTTTTATCAATCCCCACGAAAGATGAGTTTGTCCCAGGCCTCGAAAATCGTACACTGTCGCAGTTATTAGGAATGACACCCATCACCTGACACCGCGTAGTGTGGTGGTTAGCACGCTCGACTCACAATCGAGAGGGCCGGTTCGAGTCCCGGTAAGCGGCGAGGCAAATGGGCAAGCCTCTTAATGTGTGGTCCCTGTTCACCTAGCAGTTAATAGGTTCGGGATGTAACTCGAGGGGTTGTGGCCTCGCTTTCCCGGTGTGTGTTGTGTGTTGATGTGGTTTCAGTCCTACCCGACGATCGGTCTTTGAGCTCTGAGCTCGCTCCGTAATGGGGAAGACTGGCTGGGTGACCTGCAGGCGACCGAGGTGAATTACGCACATGGAGGAAGTGATAGCAGCGTCTCACGCCTCACGGTCACGAACACCAGCAAGCCACAAGAATATCAACTAGCAACTGCCATTGGTCACAGAGCTGCCAGATCGACTAGCCAATATTTCCCTGCATACAAGCTAAAATTTCCCTTTTCAACCTAGAACTTTCTTATTTCTTACGTTTAGGAATTAAGATCATACAAAACACTAAATTATTTATACATATTCAGGGTCAAAACACGAAATTATTTATTCACATTCAGGGGCAAAAAACGTAAAAGCTAATATTTCTCTCCATAATTTTCCTTTTAGCGATTTATCTTCCGTCATAGTCAAAATTTTTCTAAAACAAAGAAATTTCCCTTCATCTGGCACCTCTGATTGGTCACGTCCCATCTACCATGCCTCGTTACGTTTCAACTTTTGCACAATGATGAAATGTGTTATTTTTGTCATGAATCTTAAAGCAGTGTTGTTTAAGGTTTAATCTTTCTCCTTTATGAAGTGTGTGATAAGTGAGTGAAATACTTTTAGAGATAATTCAGTCAAAGCTCTGGCAAGATCATGGCTGGAGCTGTACCACTTTGATATTCCTTAGTTACAAATTACATGTATTCATTATTGGGTGCTTCAGGTGAACATTATGGTATTATTCCCTGCTATCAATTCATAAATAATAAGCAGGTTACGTGTTTTGCTACACTGATGCAAGAGTTACTTACAAATGTAGAGATGTCGATGACAGATGTAGATACAAAGCTCTCAACACGAACTACCACGTGTATACCCACTGCTTAATGGCCTCTTGCAACCTCCCTTGACCTCAATATCGGATAAAATCTTAAATATGCTAGCTATATTCCTCAGAGAGAGAGAGAGAGAGTTGGGGTCTGAGGTAAATAGGCAATCTCAGGTCACATTAGTGAACTAAGTCATTAGGAATCTCAATCTGTAATATTTCTTATAATGTAGTGTTTTATGATTCAACCAAACAGAAACAAAGTAATTTAATGATATTTTTTTATGTAAAAAATACAGAGCACATATTTCTGCTTCACAGCCTGAAACAATTTAACAGATTTGACTTCAAAGGATTGTTGTTGTGAAGTGTACACAGCATGGAAGGCAAGAACACAAGCCCACACCTTCATATTTCAGGAACCATTTCTTTCCACAGCAAAACACAATACATAACATTATTTTTTTTAATAATTTAACTCACAAACTCATCTTACTAGGACACATTTGCTCCACAAAAGCCTGAAGCAGGAACATGACATATTGTCAATTTGTAAGATAACAGACAGTCTCAGGTCTCAGGGTTATAACCTACACATAAGAGTGCAGACTGCATGCAGGGCTGTAGGCTGCACACAGGACACAACACAACACAACCAGTAGTTATGTTGAGGAGTGTCACAATGACTTACATCTCGGTCCCAGAGTGAGGCTCTTGCTTGGTCACCACTGGGAGGGCCACATGCTCCACTATGTGATGGACAGCAGTGTCCTCTGCCCCATGTACTCCACCATCCACCACTTCACCTTCTACAAAGCCTCCCTCTCCCTCAGTAAAGCCCTCACCCTCTGTGAAGGCTCCACCATCACCCTCTGTCTCCATCCCATCACCTCCCACACACTCCTGAGCATCTGTGTCCTCATCACACAGGTCTGAGTCAGCCAGCACTGCCACCTTGAGGAGGGAGAAAGAAGTTGGTGTAAAGTAACACACATTCCAGTACTATACCAACACACAATGATATACCACTCACCTGAGTGCCCATTATAATGTTCAGTGCTTGTCAAGTTGTGTGAATAATTATCTGCCAGTTTTCTATTTTCAAAATTCATCACTAAATATTCACCAGGACTACTAGATTGTTCCTGACAGCTTCTAAAAGAACATCTTCCATATAACACACACACACACACACACACTTACTTTTAAAGTAAGATTGGATAAGTGTAGATATGGAGACGGGGCCACACGAGCATAAAGCCCAGGCCCTGTAAAACTACAACTAGGTAAATACAACTAGGTAAACACACACACACACACACACACACACACACACACACACACACACACACACACACACACACACACACACACACAAAAAAAAAAAAAAATATATAGTTTCCCGCAGAGATGTATTGAGACGTGGAACAGTTTAGATGAAGAAGTAGTGTCTGCAACGAGTGTGCACACTTTTAAAGTAAGATTGGATAAGTGTAGATATGGAGATGGGGCCACACGAGCATAAAGCCCAGGCCCTGTAAAACTAAAACTACAACTAGGTAAATACACACACACACACACACACACACCTTGTTAACATAAAACCCCATGCTTCTTTCCAGAAAAATTGCCATCGCATGTTAAGGATATCTATGAAATACTACAGAACACACACACACACACACACACACACACACAGAGAGAGAGAGAGAGAGAGAGAGAGAGAGAGAGAGAGAGAGAGAGAGAGAGAGAGAGAGAGAGAGAGAGAGAGAGAGAGAGAGAGAGAGAGAGAGAGAGAGAGAGAGAGAGAGAGAGAGAGAGAGAGAGAGAGAGAGAGAGAGAGAGAGATGGGGGGGAGGGGGTAAGAGGGGCATGGAAATGAGAAGACGACTGATCCCAGCAAGCACAGCCCAGCACATATTAGAGGCAGCCTCTGGCTCCCACTCACCTGAGCCAAGATGTCGCCCGGCGCTGCCTCCCCATCCACCAGGCGACCCTCAGCCTTCAGCCGCTCCTCTGCCCGCATCTTGTACCACTCTTGTCGGATTCCTTCCTCCTGTGAGAATAAAATGCATACAATAAATATAAAGCTACCACTTCACCTAAATAATGAGTTAATGTTCTCTTTAAGAATGATCACCAAAGCAAAATATTATGCTTCATCTCATTGCACATATAACAACACAAGAAAATAAATAAAGCTGCAAGAAGTCATCAGGCATACACATGGCAGTTCTTGTATTGAATGTAGCTACCAATGGTAATTTCAACCATCAGCTTCATACAAACATTTGTCTGGTCTTTTGAACCTCCCTAATGACTCATCACTAATAAATAACCTGCTCACTGAGTCTATTCCATCCATCTACAACTCTACTCATTGAAAATTGATTCCTTCCCATCCCTTATTTAAAAATAACTATCAAAGTTTAATTAATTAATTCAGGAGTAGATCAACATTCTTCTTGTTCTAAGCTTTTCACTAATCTTTACAACATGCAAGGAATATGTTAACAGTATTCTTGTAATTGAGCCCTGTTCCTCTGTTCCATTAAAAGAAGTATGCACCTACATACATGGGATTTTCCTTTCATCCAATCTGCTCTTTCCTTCTTGTCTCCACAATGCCACATGAAACTAATTTTGTGTCGCCCTAGATCACTCAGTTCTTCCTCCTCACTTCTCACCTTATTGAAAATGTCTTCAATGTCTGGCAGGAGTTTCTCACAGGCGGTGGCTACTTCAGAAGGCTTGCGTGAGCTGCCACGCCCCAGGGACTCCTTGTACAGCCTCACCTCTCGTCGCAAGTTCTTCATCTTCACCTGCAATAGAATAAGTAGTCTAGTAGCAATCTAATGAGACAGCAAGAGACAGTGAGGAAGAAAATAAGAAGACTGGCATGTGTATGACTAAAGTATTAGGGCAGGTATCAGTGTAAAACCCTTCCACCACTTCAATAAATGTTATCTCCCACAATCATCAGCATGGTCTAGACAACACAAAATAATAGTGAGGAGAGCCACAAAACAAGTACCTGACACTGGCGCCAGCTCTTCTGGATGCCTCGCCCTTGTAGCCGCCGAGCCACACGCTTGCACAGGGCCATGGAGCGGATGAAGTATGAGGGAGGCACCTGGTGGATGGTAAGGAATTGGTCATGCCACAATCATCCTATGACCATATTCTGAAGCACTTCTGCATCACACTTCCACTACATTTAAGAAGCTCTAGTTGGAGTGACACAGATTCTACTAACACATTAACAAGATTTTTATACTGTTAATAGGAAAAGCAGTCTTGAGAATATGACTAATCATATCTTTGAAAATGGTTGTGGTGAGAGAACAAAGTACTTCTGAAATAATTATAGTCCCTAATTCTACAATTACAGTTAGAGTCACCCACTAGTGACTGCTGTATAAGCTTAAAATGAAGAGGGGAGGGGTAGTGAAATGAAGGAGTTGGTGATGCTCTCTTTCACCAACTTCCATAGTCATTTAGCATTCACTTACTCCCCATCTTGTTGCTCTCTTAGACAATGATGAGTTAGAGGAAGTCTTAACTACCTAAAGAAGCAAAGTATTAACAAGAAAGCACACAAGATATTACCTGAGAGCAGAGAATAACGTGAGATTGTGTATACAGCCTAAAAATGTTAGTTGGTCTGTCCTTCCCTTCCACCTCACCTCCCACTCCATATTATGTAAGTTATGTTTCTACCTTTGCTGCCCTGACTACTACTTCTGTTATGTATCTTCTGCTGTATAGTTACAGCCACTGCCTTCACCATCATTGTTTCTACTACCTAGAAAATTTCTTAGAGAAGATTCACCTAAAAATTTTTAGTATATACTACACAGCAATATATGGATGAAAAGGACATGAGTGTCACATTAAACTTAAAAGTTTTGTATCTCAAAACTAACTTGTTGCACTATTGAGGCATATTTCTCTGCCATACATTGTCAGATATTGATGATTCTGGTATCATTAGAAAGGTAATTAAATTATACAAAAGGTGTTTTCTCTAGCTAAAAATCCAGATGAAGAAAAGTTTTGAATTTTTCTCAATAATGAGACTAAATATAAAAATTATCACAAAATTGCCTTAGATATCTGTCAAAGTATCTTGTGACAAGTTTTCAAGGAAATACAAGAAAAACTGCTGAAGAAAAAAAAAAAATCTAAATCTCAATTTTTCAGTTATCCTTAAAACAAAAATAAAATAAAAAAGAAAACGTAATGCACCAATTCTATGAAACTTATAATATATATAACTCAACTAAGGAAACTCTATAGATCATTAAAAAAAAAAAAAAAAAAAAAAAGGTCCAGATTGGTTCATGAATAATAATAATAAAAAATTGAAAAAAAAATTAAATTAACTCATTTGGTTTGCTTAAATGAGTTAAAGTCATATACATTACAGGTGGATGAGCAAAAATAGACAGGGAGTTCCAGAGTTAACCATAGGAAAGGATAAATGATTGAGAGCATTGCATTAGAGAGGTGGACACAATGGCAGAGAAAAAGAAGAAAGTGTTGTGCAGCAAGATCACAGGAAGAGGGAAAGCATGCACATATCAGAAGAGCAGTGAAATGAAGATGGCAAGAGCTGTAACACTGTGGTGGTGAGAAAGAGGCTGAAGACAATCAGTCAGAGGAGAGGAGTTGATAAGATGACAAGCTTTTGATTCCACCCTATCTAATAAAACAGATTAAGTGGAATCCCTCCTCCTTCTGTACAGAATGAGCAATTGGTGGGGTGGGGGATGACAACAACTGGCAGAACCTTAGAATGCCTGACTTAATAAAAGACGTTTTAGCTAGACAAGAGTTGAGAAGTATCAAATTGAGATTATAAGTAAAGGACAGACTGAAAATATTCAGTGTAGAAAAGGGGGGCAGTTGAGCAGGGCTGGGCCTTGGCACTGGGCATATAGGCAGTTGCCTAGGGTGCCATCTGCTGGAGGTGCGCCCCCGGACAGCTATCACCTAATTGTGTCACGGGAGGGAGGGGGATGGCACCAAGGAGTAAGGTAATTCTGCCTAGGACACCAAAATGGTTAGGGTTGGCTCTGCCAATGAGTGTCACTGAAGAAGAGGGGATAGTTGTCTGAAAGGTTGTGTCAAGTAGACAGATGGAGGAATTGAATTTTTGAGATACTGAACAATACTGTACTAAGTTATCTCTACTTCAATCAGAAATCTTAGAGAGATCAGGAGTCAGGCATTCTATAGTGTCCCTGCATGATCTGTTAACTTCCTGAAGGGTTTGTCATCTCTGAAGAGATGTGGAAAAGCGTAGGGTGGTATCATCAGTGTAGGAATGGATAAGGTAAGAAGTTTGACTTAGATCATTAATGAATAATAGGAAGAGAGTGAGTGACAGGACAGAACCCTGAGGAACACCACTGTTAACAAATAAATTTAGAACAGTGGTTATCTACCACAGCAGCAATAAAACAGTCAGAAAGGAAACTTGAGATGAAGTTACAGAGAGCCATAGGAGAGAGGTTTGGAGATCAGAGCTTTGTGCCAGACTCTATCAAAAACTTTGAATATGTCTCAGGCAATAGCATGTTTCACTAGATCTACAAGCCAGAAGACCACTAGTGGAGCGGCCTTGACAGAAGCCATACTGGCGATTAGATAGAAGATTGTGAAGTGACAGATGTTTAAGAATCTAACTGTTGTGGGTAGACTAAAAAGTTTAGATAAGAAGGAGATTAAAGCAATAGGATGGCAGTTTGAGGGATTAGAAGTCATCCTTCTAATACAGACTGAATGTAGGTAAACTTCCAGCAAGAAAGAAAAGTAAAAATTGATAGATAGAGTTGAAAGAGTTTGGCTAGGCACCATGCAAACATGGAGGCACATTTTCTGAGAACAATAGGAGGGACTTCATCAGGTCCATGGGATTAAGCCAGCTAAGGCAAGAGAAACATCATAGCGAGGGATTTTAATAGGAAGCATGAGGTAATAAGAGGGAGCAGGAGAGACAGAGTTACAGAGTTGTCTTTAGAAGGCAGGCTGTGACTGCCCTCTTGTGTTGTGAGACACAAAAGGGAAACATTGAGCAAGTTCGCTCTGGCTTTAATGATAATTTCACAGCAACCCTTGAACCATTGCTCAAGACCTCACTGGCAGTGATTATCATTTTGGCAGGTGCCTACTGCCTTCTGCTAAATCAACTGTGTAGAATTGAAAAAAAAAAAAAAAAAAAGGAAAAGAGAAAAATATTTATGAAATCATCTAACTGGCTCATGATTCTACAGATGCATGTGGATAGCTGCATTATATCTAAGCTCTTGTGGTGCAGTACAGTGGTTCATGAAACTGTCCCTTTCCATTGAGGTGTGTGTGTGTGTGTGTGTGTGTGTGTGTGTGTGTGTGTGTGTGTGTGTGTGTGTGTGTGTGTATTCACTGTTTGATCTGCTGCAGTCTCTGACGAGACAGTCAAACGTTACCCTACGGAGCGAGCTCAGAGCTCATTATTTCCGATCTTGGGATAGGTCTGAGACCAGGCACACACCACACACCGGGACAACAAGGTCACAACTCCTCGATTTACATCCCGTACCTACTCACTGCTAGGTGAACAGGGGCTACACGTGAAAGGAGACACACCCAAATATCTCCACCCAGCCGGGGAATCGAACCCCAGTTATCTGGCTTGTGAAGCCAGCGCTCTAACCACTGAGCTACCGGGCCGTGTGTGTGTGTGTGTGTGTGTGTGTGTGTGTGTGTGTGTGTGTGTGTGTGTGTGTGTGTGTGTGTGTGTGTGTGTGTGTGTGTGTGTGTGTGTGTGTGTTTCACTGTTTGATCTGCTGCAGTCTCTGACGAGACAGCCAGACGTTACCCTACGGAACGAGCTCAGAGCTCATTATTTCCGATCTTCGGATAGGCCTGAGACCAGGCACACACCACACACCGGGACAACAAGGTCACAACTCCTCAATTTACATCCCATACCTACTCATTGCTAGGTGAACAGGGGCTACACGTGAAAGGAGACACACCCAAATATCTCCAAAAGACCGGGGAATCGAACCCCGGTCCTCTGGCTTGTGAAGCCAGCGCTCTAACCACTGAGCTACCGGGTGTGTGTGTGTATTCACTGTTTGTTTGATCTGCTGCAGTCTCTGACGAGACAGCCAGACGTTACCCTACGGAGCGAGCTCAGAGCTCATTATTTCCAATCTTGGGATAGGTCTGAGACCAGGCACACACCACACACCGGGACAACAAGGTCACAACTCCTCGATTTACATCCCGTACCTACTCACTGCTAGGTGAACAGGGGCTACACATGAAAGGAGACACACCCAAATATCTCCACCCGGCCGGGGAATCGAACCCCGGTTATCTGGCTTGTGAAGCCAGCGCTCTAACCACTGAGCTACCGGGCCGTGTGTGTGTGTGTGTGTGTGTGTGTGTGTGTGTGTGTGTGTGTGTGTGTGTGTGTGTGTGTCCACACACCACACACACCAGGAAAGCGAGGCCACAACCCTTCGAGTAACATTCCATACCTATTTACTGCTAGGTGATCAGAGGCGGTATAGATCCAACTCAGCCCATAACCATCTCAGCCCATTCAATGTAACCAACTTTTCGCCTGTGCCAAGTCGGCCCATTTTTTATAGCCAACTCGGCCCATTGCCTGAGCCTACTCGGCCCATTGCCTGTGCCAACTCGGCCCAATTAGTATAGTAGTATTTGTTCGTCAATCTTGCTCCCTTTTCTTCCACATACATTGAATAAGTTCTTAGTACTTTTCTGTATCTTTACTTTCTTCAAATGTATATCTGAAATGCTGCAGAACACACGCACACCAATATTATGCAATGGTAGGTGTAAAGGTCTTATTCTTCCTTTCCATACATTATTTAATGACTATAATAACAACTGCATTTAGAAACAATTATAGGACAAATCATTTCCCTAAACATTATAAATTATTTGGGTGAATCAATTCTGCAATATGGCCTCCTCACACGTGGTGTGTCTTTTGTCGGAGCAACAGAACAAATAATACTATTGAGGGATGGCATAACAGAATAAACTTAAAGGCAAGGAAAGGAAACTTAAATTTTTGTTTACTTTTAAAGCTTCTACATGATGAGACAAAGATAGTTAATTTACAGGTGTGGCTGCTGTCAGAAGGGAAGGTTTTGAGAAAGCAGCAACATAAGTATAATAACCATCACGGCCAACTTGTAAAACTATGAGACGAATATAATAATGATGAAAGATCGGCCACACAATTACTGAAGGCAGTTTCTCATCATATTGCCACCTATGTTTCTTAATATGTACATTATTATTTTTAGAAGCTTTTAGCAATGTGTTTTACTTTTTATCATTATGTTTTATTGTTTTAAGAATTTTAAAGTTTTTTTTTATGATTTTATGAATTTTGACGTAAGCTTTTATATTTTTATGAATTATGACTTTTTTATAGTTTTACGAATTCTACGATATGAATTTATAGTTTTATGAATTCTGACATATGCTTTTATAGTTTCATGAATTTAGTTGTATGTTTTTATTTTTTATGAATTATGGCATGCTTTAATAGTTTCATGCTTTTGCCTTGAACTTTCAACAATAAGAAGCCCAATGTAACACTTTCTAATAATAACACTTTCTCTAAGAAATATGCTAATATTGATCCTACAACCCTCACATTTTTATGGCTTATACATGTTACAGTAATAAATAATTTTATAGTCTCACATTTCTAGAGTTTGCTTTTGTTTTCCAGTTTTTTTCTGATTTTTCCCATTTCTGGAGCAGTAAAATATTAAATTTTTTTTTTCACTTTTTTTTTTTGGTATCCAAATCGGACGCTCCCATTAACAAAGTAAATTTGGATGTGATGGGTATGGCATGGGCTGAGTTGGTATACAGTGGGCCAAGCTGGTAGTGGGCCGAGTTGGCAATGGACCGAGTTGGTAGTCACAATGGGCTGACTTGGCGATGGGACGACTTGGACTACAACCATCAGAGGCTACACATTAAGAGGCTTACCCATTTGCCATGCCATTCCCAGAACTCAAACCCAGGCCCTCTCAGGTGTAAGCAGAGTGTGCTAACCACTACACTACGCTGTGTGCGTTTGTGTAATTCACCTCAGTCGCCTGCTGGTCACCCGTGTGTGTGTGTGTGTGTGTGTGTGTGTGTGTGTGTGTGTGTGTGTGTGTGTGTGTGTGTGTGTGTGTTTCACTGTTTGATCTGCTGCAGTCTCTGACGAGACAGCCAGACGTTACCCTACGGAACGAGCTCAGAGCTCATTATTTCCGATCTTCGGATAGGCCTGAGACCAGGCACACACCACACTCCGGGACAACAAGGTCACAACTCCTCGATTTATATCCCGTACCTACTCACTGCTAGGTGAACAGGGGCTACACATGAAAGGAGACACACCCAAATATCTCCACCCGGCCGGGGAATCGAACCCCGGTCCTCTGGCTTGTGAAGCCAGCGCTCTAACCACTGAGCTACTAGGTGTGTGTGTGTGTGTGTGTGTGTGTGTGTGTGTGTGTGTGTGTGTGTTATTCACCACCGTCATCTGCTGGACACCCAGCCAGTCTTTCCCTTACAGAAAGAGTTCAGAGCTCGTAGTGACCGATCATCAGGTAGGACTGAGACCACACCACACTCCACACACCGGGAAAGCGAGACCACAACCCCTCAAGTTACATCCCATACCTATTTACTGATAGGTGAACAGGGGCTACACATTAAGAGGCTTGCCCATTTGCCTCGCCGCTTTCCGGGACTCGAACCCGGACCCTCTCGATTGTGAGTCGAGCATGTTAACCACTACACTACGCGGTGTGTGTGTGTGTGTGTGTGTGTGTGTGTGTGTGTGTGTGTGTGTGTGTGTAACGTACAGGAAAAGAGCTATGGTCGTGCTGTCCCGTCTCCATATCTATAAAAAATCCAACATTTCATTGAATTTATTGATTGTTCTTGCTTCAATGACTCTCTTATCTAAACCATTCCACACCTCTAAACATCTTTGTGGAAAGGTGAATTTCTTGATATCTCTCCTGCAGTTGTCTTTTCTTAATTTCTTTCCATGTCCTCTTGTGTCACTGGTGTCCCAGATTAGTAAGTCTTCTCTATCTAATTTTTCCAGTCCATTCATCATTCTGTACATTGCTATTGGATCTATTCTTTCCCTTCTCTGTTCTAATGTTATAAGACCTAGTATTTGTAACCTGCCCTCTGTATTCTCTCTAGTTTCATTATGTGTTTCTTTTTGTTCGGTGGCCATACTGTAGCTGCATATTCTAATTTTGGGCATATTACAGTTGTTATTTTCTTATCATATCCTTGTTTATGTAAGTGAATGCCACCTTTATAGTTCTCAAAAGTTCATAGGCATTTCCTGTAATTCTATTTGTGTGTTTTTCTGGTGACAAGTTATTCACAATGGTTACTGCTAAGTCTTTTTCTTCAAACTTCTTCTTAATTTCTTTATTCTCCATTGAGTAAACTCCCTTTCAGCCTTATCTTGCTAATTTCAAATTCTAATGCACTGCACTTTTTTTTTTAATTAATTTCATTTCCCATGTGAGTGACTATTCCACTATTTTATCCAAGTCTTGTTGTAGCGCCTCACAATTTTCTTTTCTATTCACCCTCCTCAATAATTTAGCATCATCTGCAAACAGACTGATGTAGCTGTCTATATTTTCTGGTGCATATCGTTCACATATACCGCAAACATTATCAGTGTTAATACTGATCCCTGCGGAACTCCATTTGAGATTGTCTTACAGGCTGATTTTTTATCTCATATAATTGTTCTCATTTCTCTCTTTTAGAAAGTCAGCCATCCATTTCAGAAGTCCTCTATTTACTTACTTGTTACTTGGGGTGTTTGTTCAAGGCTCCGCTCCACTGCGAGGCAGTGGTCAGCAGAGCCTCCCTCAAAAGCAACTAGCATCTATAATTGTCTTTGATTTCCATGCCGTTAAAATCATAAACTTCCTTGAACAAATATGTCTTCAATTTCTTTTTGAAGATATTGATCCTGGCACAACCTGTGATATCACTTGGCAGTTTATTGTAAATCCTTGGTGCGCATCTTGCAAATGCTCGACATCCCATGTCAAGGTTATATCTTGGCTCATGTAGTCTGTATGGGTCTGCATCGTGTCTCAGCTCCATCGTAGTGTCATGGTGGAATGTTTCCAGTAAGTTCCTCAAGTACTCAAGTTTTCCAGACTGTAATGCCTAATGAGTCATAACACTAATCTTGTACTCAATTCATGCTTTAATTGGCAGCTAATGCAGATCTATCAATACAGGTGTTATCCTCTCACGAGGAGAGACGCCTGTAATCAGTCTGGCAGCTCTGTTCATGACAAGCTGTAAGTCTCTTAAGAGATAGGCAGTCCATAATACAGAGAATTGCAGTAATCCAGTTTGCTTATCACATGATTATGAACCAGCATCTTCGTAGTTTCTCATCCAAGTATTTTCTGACAAAACCTATATTTTTCAGATGGTATCTTGCCGTCTTAACCACCTGCCGTATTTGATCTTTCATAGATAAATGACAGTCCAATAATACTCCCAGATCCTTCACTGTATCATGAGCACCCAAACTGTTACCATCAATATATAATGTGGACATATCAATCCTCTTTAAGTCCTTATTCTTACCCACTATCAAACATTCTCTCTTGTTTTGATTAAGTTTCAACTGCTTGGATTCCATCCATCTACCAACATCATCCATAATAAGTTTTATCTTTCCTTCAACATTATCTACATTGTTCAAGGTCATGTAAAACTGTGTGTCATCAGCAAACAGTTTGAAGTCAATGTCATGTTTTCTTAGTATGTGTGATAGTTCAATAGTATATAATTATACAGAACAGAATAGGACCTAAAACACTGCCTTGGGGTACTCCTCTTTCTAAAATCTTCTTGTCTGAGAGAGATTTACCAACTTGAACACAGTATTGCATGTTTGCAAGATAACTTTCTAAATATGTTAGTACATCTCCATCAATACCGACAGATCTGCAATCTAAAAGAAGCAATCTGTGAACAACTGTGTCAAATGCTGCACTTAAGTCCAGTAAAATTAGCAAATCACATTTTCCTTCATCCATCAGGATTATCAGATCATTGATAATTGAGCATAAAGCTGTCTCAGTCGAATAAAGTTTTCTATAAGCCGATCGATTATCCGGTAAAGCCTGCACTACTTTCAAATGGTCGAGTAATTGGTTTAATACAGCACTTTCAATAATCTTCGATAAAAAGGTCAAATTAGATACAGGTCTAAAGGAACTCAAGCACTGCGTATTCATTTTACCCTTTACAATGGGCTTTATCAATGCCATTTTTTCAGAGACAGGAAAGGTAGTCCTCCATTTTGTTCAAGTTTCCAGAGTAACCTTTTGTGCAGGACTTTGTCAAATGCCTTCTTTAGATCTAAGTAGACGCAGTCCACCCAGCCATTCCTTTCTTGCACTATGTCAACCACTCTTGAGTAGCTTACTAAATTTGTGACACATGATCCTCCTCTTCTGAATCCATACCGTTTATCTATCAACATACCTTTCTCCTCCAGATATGCCATCAATTTCTTCTTTATCATCCCTTCACATATTTTTACTACGTATTACACTGGTCAGTGACACTGGTCCATAGTTTAATGGATCCTCCTTATTTTCCCCTTTGAATATGGGCACAATATCTACTCTTTTCCAGTCTGTTGGTACTTTACCAACCAAAGTCCACAACGATGTTGTGGACTTTGTCTGCTAACTGGTGACTGCATTTCTTTACAATCCAGTTTGACACTCCATCAGGACCTGAGGCTTTCCTTACATCTTGTTCTTCCATTACTTTCCTTACTTCTTCTACTGACACTTGTATTTCATGTTTGTGTGTATATGTATTTACCTAGTTGAATATTACAGGGTTCGAGCGGGCTCATAGTGACCTGTCTCTTTATCTACTTTAATCAAACTTATCCTTAAATTTGTGCACACTTTATGCTGCGACAATCTCTTCACTCAATCCGTTTCAGATGACCACTGTGTGTGTGTGTGTGTGTGTGTGTGTTTTAGTCACAGTCGCCTGTTGGTCATCCAGCTAGTCTGGCCCATTACAGAGCGATTGATGGATGGATTTTCTTTAGACGCCGCAACTATAGTTTAAGAAAACTAAAAGTAGTTAAAAACAATAAAGTCAATAAAGTCTGTGCACGGCAATCCCGGACATGGGAGTATGTCCACTGAGGGAGAGTGGAAGTAGTGATGTCCCATTTTCGAGGTTGCAACCCCCGTTAGCCATCTCCTCTGCCAAATTGCTGCAATCACCACACGAATAAAATTAAATAGGTCTCGAAACGGAACAGGAGCAGGAGATGGAGCGCGACTTGCTGCCTCTTTAGCGAGGCGATCTGCGTGTTCATTCTCGGGAACACCTACGTGACCAGGGACCCAACAGAACCCAACACAATATCCTCGTTTGGTAAGAAGATATAGCCACTCCAGGGCTGATAAAACCAAAGGGTTAAGGGCCATTACAGAGCGAGCTCAGAGCTTATATAAGACTGATCTTCAGGTAGGACCAAGACCACATAACACTTCACACACTGGGAAAGCAAAGCCACAAACCCTCAAATTCCATCACATACCCATTTACTGCTTGGTGAACAGACGCTACACATTAAGAGGCATGCCCGTTTGCCTTGCTGCGCCCAGGAATTGAAGTGTGTGTATGTGTGTATTTATCTAGTTGTACTGTAAAGGGTTCTTCTCCATGTAATTTTTCTCAACTACAAATGATATAATTTCTGCACTGTTTTTGCCATAATTCATGTTTGTTACCTTTAGTTTTTTTTTGCTTAGTACCATCACTCCTCCACCCTGCTTCGCTTTTCTATTTTTCATATAGAAATTGTACAGCCGGTTTCCAATGGGGTTTAGTGTCAGATGATCTCTAAGTTTTGTTTCTGTGATCCCCATTATGTCAGGCTCAACCTCTTTAATAAAGTCGTTCAATTCATTTATCCCTGAGATGAGTCCGTTTATATTTGTATAAGCAACTTTCAATTTTCCACATTTCCCCTCATTTCCTCCTCTGCTCTTTCTTCTCTTTCCTTGATGTACCATTTCCTCAGTTTCATGTTCCAAACTTTCCAAAAAAACTATTTTTTCTAGGTCTCTGTACGTTTCTCATTTCTTTCTTTCACTTCGTTTCTCAATTCTTTCAATCTTTCTCTCTTCCAAATTCATGTCTCTTTTTATCCATACATCTTTGTATACATCTGAATGAGCTAGTTTTCTTGCTCTTGTTAATAGTTCTTTCACTGCTACTTGTGACCTCAGTTTTATTTTCATAGGTCTTACAATCCATCACTGTATCTTCCCATCCTGTACACTTCTTCTATTTCACTATCAAGACTTTGTCCTTCATCCTGAATCGTATTTATTATGTCTCTTGCCAACTCTTTCTCTTCTTTTTCCCTTACATACCAGATTGGATTTTTTTTTCTTTCAAACCACATACTACAATACATTTCTTCTTGTCAATTGTGTCTCTGACTAGGTCTTCCTTCTCCTTAATGACCTGTATTACTGTGTCTTTTGTCCTGTCTTGTATTTGCTTTTTCACTATTTCATTAAAACTCATTCTCTGGTTCTCACTTTCCTTTTTCAATTCATTCTTTAATTTTTCCTGTAATTCCTCTTTCACTCTTTTGTTGTTGTCTTGCACCTTCTGGTTCATTTCCTAAATAATGTCCTCATAATTGTTGCACTTTTCCTTCAGAGATTCATTTTCTTGTTTGAGACAATCCATTTTTTTTTTATTTCAACATTATCCGATTTCACACTCTCAAAACACTTGAGTTTATCCTTTAAGTCAGCATTTTCCTTCTCCAGATTCTTCATCCTCTCAGATAAGTTAGCCATCACTTACCTTATAAAGAATACATCCTTTTCTAATGTTGCCACCTTCATATTATACCTTCTTTCACCCCTCTCTCTAAAACCTGAGAAGGCTCCAGTTTCATTTGACCCAATATCTCTTAAACCTTGTGCTGTCTCATAAATTTATCTCCTCGCCGCCAGTATATCGCTACCACTATCCCTGGACCCCTTCTTCCCTCCCGTTGTCATTTTTCACTCGTTTCACTGTTTTCCCTTCACTTTTAGAGACGGGACACCTGTAGTGATATCTCCCTTCCCAAAATATACAATCAGGCTGGTCAGAAGTCTTCCAGGCCGCCGTGGTACAGTGGAACTGTGCGTGCTTTGGGGTCCGATGGGTCTCCAAGAGCACAGGTTTGAATCCTGTCCACGGTCCGAGTGTAGGTTGGGCTTCCTCACTCAGGGCAATGGTTTCCTAGTAGGTGGGCTTTGAGATAGGAGGTACCCCAAAAAGTATCCCCTTTAGCTCATAAATTCCCATAAAAGAGCCCACATGGTATATATATATATATATATATATATATATATATATATATATATATATATATATATATATATATATATAAAAAAAAAAAAATTCTTGAGTAGATAACATTGCACCACGAACATCGATGTGTTTATAACTCCACCATGACGGTGTGTGTGTGTGTGTGTGTATTTACCTAATTGTATTTACCTAATTGTAACATACGGGAAAAGAGCTATGCTCGTGTTGTCCCGTCTCCATATCTATTAATGTCCAGCTTTTTCTTAAAATCATGAATATTCCTTGCGTTGACCACTTCCACGTCTAAACTATTCCATGCTTCCACCCTTCTATGAGGAAGCTATATTTTTCACATCTCTCCTATAAGTGGCCATTTTAGTTTTTCCCATGCCCTCTCGACATTCTTCCATTCCACATACACAGATCTTCCCTATCCATTTTTTCCATGCCAATCATCACTCTGTATATTGCTATCAGGTCTCCCTTTCTTCTGTTTTCCAGGGTTGGAAGTTGCATTCTTTTCAGTCTGTCTTCATAAGTCAAATCTCTTAAGTCAGGCACCATTTTCGTTGCAGCCCTCTGTACTTTCTCTAGTTTCCTTATGTGTTTCTTTAAGTTCGAGCCCACTGTATTGTTGCATATTCAAGCCTCGGTCTTATCATTGCAGTAATTATTTTCTTCATCATTTCTTCATCTAAATATACGAACGCCACTCTTATGTTCCTCAATAAGTTCAATACTTCTCCAATTATTTTGTTTATATGTCTCTCTGGCGATAGGTCATTGGTAATTGTCACCCCAAGGTCTTTTTCTTCATGACTGGTTTTATGTCTTCATTTCCTATCTTGTACATACTCCTGATTCTTCTTTCACTCTTGCCAAACTCTATTTTCTTGCATTTTGTCGTGTTGAACTCCATTTGCCATGTACAGCTCCATTTCCATATTCTGTCCAAGTCTTCCTGGAGTAGTTCGCAATCTTTGTCACATCTCACTTTTCTTAACAATTTTGCATCGTCTGCAAATAGGCTCACATAACTGGACACCCCATCCACCATGTCATTTATGTAGACCGCGAACATTACTGGTGCCAACACTGATCCCTGTGGAACTCCACTCTCCACCAATCCCCATTCTGATGGTCTGTCCTTAATTATTGTTCTCATTTCTCTTCCTACCAAAAGTCTTCCATCCATTTTAGTAAACTGCCATGCACTCCTCCTACCATTTCAAGTTTCCAGATCAGTCTCTGGTGTGGTACCTTATCAAAGGCCTTTTTAAATCCAGATATATTCCATCAGCCCAACCATCTCTTTCCTGTATTACATCTATCACCCTCGAATAGTAACATATCAGGTTTGTCGTGCATGAACGCCCTTTTCTAAAACCAAATTGACACTCACAAAGTATGTCATTTTTCTCCAAGAAGTCTGTCCATCTATTCTTCACCACCCTCTCACACATCTTAGCTACCACACTTGTAAGTGACACTGGTCTATAGTTCAATGGGTCTCTCTTGTTACCTGATTTATAGATTGGGACAATGTTAGCTCTTTTCCAGTCTTGGGGCACTACACCTTCCCTTAATGAGGCATCAATTACTTCACAAACTTTTTCTGCCAATTGCTCCTGCATTCTCTTAAAATCCATCCTGATACCCCATCAGGTCCCACAGCTTTTCTCACTTCTAAACTCCCCATCATGTTCTTGATCTCCTCCACAGTTACTTGAAACTCCTTCATAATCCCTTTCTGTTCCATTACCAGTGGTTTGTCAAAAGCAGTCTCCTTTGTGAATACCTTCCGAAAGCATCCATTCATAGCCTCTGCCATTTCCTGGGATCTTCACTGCATACTCCATTTACTTCTAAACTTTCAATACTTTCTCTATTTTTGATGTTGTTGTTCACATGTCTGTAAAAAGCCTTGGTTGGTCTTTACATTTATCAATTATATCCTTTTCTTGTTTCTTTCTTTCTTCTCTTCTAATCAACACATATTCATTTCTTGCTCTTTTGTAACTTTCCCACTGCTTAATCCGTCTTTTCCTTCTCCACCTCTTCCATGCATCCTCTTTTCTTGTTCTAGCCTTTTCACATCTATCGTTAAACCAGTCCTGCTTTCCAACTTCTCTATGTTGTCTTATTGGTACAAATTTTTCTCACCTTCTTTGTATATTTTTATAAATTCCTTCCACTTTTCATTTGCTCCTTAGCACTCTTGAATTTCATCCAATTTGTCTCTTGAAAGAATTTCTTTAGGTTTCCAAAATCTGTCTTGGCATAATTCCATCTTCCCACTTTATATTCTTCATTTCTTCTAGATTTCTCTTCGTCTATCACCTTGAACTCCAAAACTGCATGATCACTCTTTGCTAAAGGGCACTCCACCCTCATCTCCTCAATGACCATTGGCTCTGTACTAAAGACCAAGTCCAGTCTTGACGATGCTCCCTCTCCTCCAAACCTAGTATCTTCTTTGACCCACTGAGTTAACACATTTTCCATTGCCAGTGTCAATAGTGTATTTCCCCATGTTGTCTCTGATCCTTCCATTGACCAGTCCTCCCAACACACCTCTTTACAATTAAAATCTCCCATCATTATAGTTCGTTCACAGCCACCCAACATTTCTTCCAGACATGTTCCTGTATCACTTATCATTTCTTCATATTCCTGTACTGACCATGCATTTGTCTTAGGTGGTACGTACACCACTATGTAGTGCCTCTTTTTCCTTCATTAGTTTCTGCTCTGATCTTTAGCACTTCTGCCTTTCCCATACCTTTTTCACTTGATCCACCTTTATATCTTTTTAACCAGCAACATCACTCCTCCTCCCATCTTACCTACTCTATTTCTTTTCCAAACATTATATTTCCTTCTCCAACCATCATCAGGTCTTCTCCTCTCTCAGTTTTGTTTCAGTAAGACCCACAATATCTGGGTTCTTGTCCCTCAAGTAATCGTTGAGTTCTAAAATCCCGATATCACTCCATTTATGTTGGAATACATTACATTTCGCTCATATGTAAGTTTCTTTAGTCCTTTCTTGCTGTACTTTTCTGGGTTATGAACCACTTCCTCAGTCTCATATCCAAGATTCTCCAGAAAAACTCTTTCTTCTCCTCTTCTGTCCTCTCTTCATTTTTTTCAAAGCCTCCTTTCTCAACTCATTTAACATTTCTCTTTCCTTTTCACCGAGATCTCTTCTCAACCAAATCTTCCTTGTTGTTTCCTGCTGGGCTAGCCTCCATGACTTCTCCACCAATTCATCTACATCCTTTTGTGACTTAAGTTTGATTCTTATTGGCCTCATACCTTCTCTTGTGAACTTTCCAATTCTATGGAAGTCCTCTATTTCTTGTACTAGGTCTTTTCCTCCTCCTGCACCACATTAATGATATTATTTATCACCTTTTTATGTTTTCTCTCTCTCCATTTTACTCGGTGTCTTATCCTCCTCCACACCAAATATCACCACACATCTCTTTTTGTCTACAGTTTCCCTCACCAATGTCTCATTTGACTTAATAACCTTCACCACTTTCTCAGCTATCTTCTCTTCTATGATCTGTTGATCTATAATTTCAGCAAGGCCCAAAGTTTTCTCCCCAGACTCTTTGATTTCCTTTTCCAGACTTGCAACTTTGTAATTTACCTCCTTTCTTTCCACTTCCTGACTTTTTTTCCATTCAGCCTGCTTCTCCATCACTTTTCCTAGAGATTCTCCACATTTTTCGCAATTCACTTTAATTAGCTTAACTTCCTCTTTCAGTGCTTCATTTTCCTTCTTCATATCGGCACAGTCTTTTTTTTACATTGTCATAACTCGTTTCCAGGCCCCCATACTTTTCAAACAGTTTTTCAATTTTACCTTCTAACTCCAGAAGTGTGTGTTGCCATTCACATACCTGTGTGAGAGTCTCCCGCCACACCTTGAGCAGTGCCTCCGTGTCCCGCACTGACCACACCTTGCGAGACGTGCATGTGCAGATGTCCAGGTCATCGTCATGGAAGTGACCTGCCAGGGAAGGCCACGGCATCAGCACACTACATGTACATACAAGAGTAAAGGACACATTCATAAAAAGGGGAAATACTGATACACACATGACACATTAAAAAAATATATAGCAAAAGAGAAATACTGGAAAAAGCAAAAGACATTCAAAGAAAATAGAAAGAGATATACAGTGGTACCTCGACATACAATTTTAATTTGTTCCATGACGATCGTTGTATATAAAAAAAATCGTATATCAAATGAATTTTCCCATAGAAATTAATGGAAATAGAATTAATTCGTTCTTGTGATATGAATTTACTCCACCCCCCAAAAAAATTACCATGCTTTAAATACCAACCAAATATAGATTTAATATAAGATAAATACAATGTTCATTGTATGCATGATATAAATTAACTATATTACCCAAAACAACAAACTTAACCTGCAAAACTCAGGACACATCAATAGACGTTCATCACGCAAGACTTGGGGCACGTCGATAGACGTTTAGGCTTTATATGGCTATATTTTGGCTATTTTCTTCCCGTTTTCTTTGCTTGTGAGCTGGCAACACTCATCAGGAGTAAACATATGCTCTACATCACGATGGATAATGGGAGCGACAGTGATTTCACTGTGTCTGATTTTGCCACCTCTCCCGCGCGCCTTACTTCAATACCTCGGGTCTCTTGCCATGTTACGGGGAGACAACTTTTGAATGAGAGTGGTATCAGAACAGGCAAAAGAAGAGAGAGAGAGAGAGAGAGAGAGAGAGAGAGAGAGAGAGAGAGAGAGAGAGAGAGAGAGAGAGAGAGAGAGAGAGAGAGAGAGAGAGAGAGAGAGAGAGAGAGAGAGAGAGAGAGAGAGAGAGAGAGAGAGAGAGAGAGAGAGAGAGAGAGAGAGACTTAAGCCCAACAAATGACAACAACAGAAAGGGAAGGAACATGAGATACCACACTACACAATAAGACACAGCAGACATTTAACACTCAATGAGCAAGAGAAACAGAAAGAAAAAGGCAGGCAGGCAAGCAAAAAGACCCCCATCATCATCCCAAGCAGCTGACCTGGTGACCCAAGCCTCCTGATCTTGTTGATGGGCTCCTGGCGGTCATTGTGGCCATCTGAGCAGTCCGTTCGCTGTTCATAGCAGACGATGTTGTTGCTGAGGTGCATCGCTCGCTTCTTCAGGGATGACCTTGCCCGCCTCCGCCGCCGCAGACCTGAACCTGCCACGCCAGTTAAAGGTTATAATAATGTGTCTGAGGGATGGATGGTTAATTATTGCCTGTCTGAGGAACTTGTGAGGTTTTCAATGGTTTTATTTAGCAGCAGTTACCTTACCTGATGTTTATCTGAGGATTAATGAAGCTTTTCATAATTTCATCTAGCATCCTTTTTGACAGTGACTTCAAGTATGAGGGGACTGATCATATATGTGTGTGTGTGTGGGGGGGGGCCAGAGAGAGAGAGAGAGAGAGAGAGAGAGAGAGAGAGAGAGAGAGAGAGAGAGAGAGAGAGAGAGAGAGAGAGAGAGAGAGAGAGAGAGAGAGAGAGAGAGAGAGAGAGAGAGAGAGAGAGAGAGAGAGAGAGAGAGAGAGAAAATACCAATCCATATAAAGGATGAGATGAAAAACAGAAATGGAAAAAAACAAGAATTAAGCCATTCATGAAGAAGTATAGTAACATTGGTGGTGGCGATGGTGGTGGTGGTGGTATGGCAGGAACATTACCTGAGGTGGGTGGTGGCTGGGAGCGTGGAAGGATGACTGGCTTTCGCTCCACCACCTCCCACTTCTCACGGTTTTCATCTGAGTCGCCAAGATCAACCTGTGAACGAGCATCTTGTTGTGGAATGCATGTGAGGTCTGAGTTATGCTGGCATGGCCCGTCTCTGTATCTGTATTCCCTATTCACCTATCCTTTTCTTATATAAATTCCTTACTCTTTACTCAACTATAGTAGAATGCTTTTACTTATAGGGGAGGTTTATTCCATTATTGAAACTTCTTCCCTTCTCAGACATCAGCATCTCTTCATTCACAAGGGAGATCTTTTTTTATATCTAATTCTTCCATTCTGTTCATTAACTTGTACACATATTGTAACTCAAACTCATTCTCTTCTCTAGATATAGGCATTTGTAATTTTTATTTTGAGAATTCAATTTAAGAATCCCAGCAAGTACCACATATTATAGAGAAACAAAACTAACTTACTGATTCACTCATTTCATTAAATCAATGAGCTTAATTGACAAAGTGACTAACAACCTAACTATTTAACTGCAAGTAGATCTTCCTCACTCACTGCCTGACTGAGGGACTGACCTGCTGAGTGTAGCGGTGGTCTTTCACCAGGCGTCCCTTGACTGTGGTGGTGTTGGCTGTTGCATCCCCACCAGCACCACCACTGCTAACACCACCCACTGAGGGCTTCTCCCCATCCAGATCCTGACCAAGGTCCTGTGAGAGCAACATGTGAATTAGACAGACTTCCCTAAATACATCATAATTCTCTCACCATCGCTCACACTGCTGACAAAATGTACCATGAGCAGGGAATGAAATACAAATGCATTGTTACAGAATCTAGTTAAGTCTTTCTCACCTAAGAACACAGGAAAAACTGACACTCAAAAATGTTCTAATCCACTGACTTAACAACACATTCTTGTCTTGTTTTAAAACTTGTGCAAACAAACTAAAGAAGAGTTTTGGTAGGATGATAATCCTACCAAGACTCTTCTTTAGTTGCAAGATACCAGAATTTACACCTTTACAAATAAATAGGGTTTAAATAGAAATAAAGTAAATCTGCCATATATAATAATACAGCAAGAATCATTCTTCTTCACTTTTACCATCCTTCACCTTTCAGTTTAGTGCAGATAATCACAAGACAATCTAAAAAAAGTGCCAATATATCTGCTACTATTTGTTCCTTCATTGTGATCACTGCACCCCTTCTGCCATCCACCCACCTCCAGGTCACTGTCCTCCCCGTTGTCCTCCAACCCCTTGATGCGCAGGTAGCGGGCGCCCCTGATGAATGCCTGCAGCCGCTCCTGGTTCACACACACCTGCAGGGTCCAGGGAAACACTTGTCATCACTCATTGAGAGAGGCTGATACAAGCCATGAGAGCGAGAGAGAGAGAGAGAGAGAGAGAGAGATGAGAGAGAGAGAGAGAGAGAGAGAGAGAGAGAGAGAGAGAGAGAGAGAGAGAGAGAGAGAGAGAGAGAGAGAGAGAGAGAGAGAGAGAAGGGGGAAGAGTGATTAAGTGTGAGCAAGAACCATCTGTGCTCTCCTAACTAAAATGGATTAAAGAAGATATCATAAGCTGACATTAATATTGACATGTATTTTCATCAAAGTATATATAAAATACATTATGATATCCTATGTGTCTGAATTCAGAAGCCTAAAACATTAACTAATGCACGCAAACACATGTAAACTTTTCTAACCTCTACAGTACCAGGACACATTTTCATATTCATTCTACTTACTACTTGTTCATTCTATACGCTTCAGAAACTTACGTGGGGATGAAAATAGTGAAGACTTTGGCTATTAATTTTCCAACCCCCATAAACCCTTCCTAATGTAAATAAAATCATCTAATCATATCCAAAATTCATTGTAAAAATGTGTCACAGTGCTGAAGGGGTTAATCTAAGTTGTGCAAAAGTAGATATGAAGACAGAATGACACAACTTTTACTCTATCCTGCACACTCCCAACATGCCAATACATTCCTGCAGGCCAACACACATGCACATACCTGGCCAGTATACATGAAATCCACCATTGCCTTCAGCTCAGCATAGCGGATTTCCATTGGCAGCAGCACAATGGGGTGCTTGGAGGGGTTGTTCTGAAAGGCAAAGGTAATGAATGAAAATAAAATACACTTGTCTATTTTCTTTCCTTGTACTATGCCATTGATTTCATTCCACTGTGCTTAGTTCTAAATAGGAATGTAGGCAAATGGAGCAATAGTATGATAGGATGACTTGATGTGACATTCTGCAAAGAACAACTGTGGAAATTAGTGTTCTGTTGGCAAGTGTGAAACATGAGTGATGTCTTCCAAATTCAAAGTGTCAATCAGGCTGATACACAGACAGATAATTTCATGGTGCATCTAACCATCACCAGCAGCACATCACAACACTCTATAAGTTGACTGCTTCTCCTTCCCATCATCTTTATTTAGCAATGCCTTAAAATAACCATTCCATCTATCAATCACTCAACCCTGCCCTTTTCCCAGTCAGATTAAACAGATTGATAATTTCTTGGTGCTGTGTCTACCCACCACTAAAAGCATATCAGAAGATCCAGCAAAACAATTCCTCCCTCCTACAATCCTCTTTTTTTTCCTTACCTTCAAAACAATTAATTTTATCAGGCAATTAACCCCTTTCTGGTGACAGGGCAGTGTGTACTACCAAATAATAAGTCATCTATATATTATAGACTCTATCAACTTTCATCCATACATCTATATATATATATATATATATATATATATATATATATATATATATATATATATATATATATATATATATATATATATATTTTTTTTTTTTCCTGCAAATGGGCATTCTACATTGACATCCCTATATATAGACTCTGTTGCAAAACTGAACAAACAAATGAATCTAGTATATACAAATGTTATTTATGTTTGATTGGTGATAATGTATGTCAATATATTTATATGAATGTTTGGAGGTACAGTACTTACATCCAGGACTTGTGACCTGATGTAATTTACTTACCCTTTTCTTCATATTTTTCATGTAGTACTCATTTTGTAACTGTTCATTTATAGGCAACACTGCTGGCAAGTGGTACAGTTCTTTCTCTTTGACATCCTAGACTGATAATAAAACAAACAAACAAACAAACAAAAAAATGATACAAAAATATTAGCACAAGCAGTGACTGGCCTCGAGAAGTGACGATGGCAAGTGTCTGGGTATTTGAAATGCTAAATAATTATCTATTTTATGAATTTTGTTACTTGTAAGGAATAGTCTATATATAAACAATGCTATAACTTAGCGTGGTAAAATCAGAACAAATGGCTTTATGTAGATCCTCTGCTGGGAAGGGTTAATCAACCTTAATTCTAAGCTAATCCTTCTATCTGTCAATCATGCAACCCAACCTCTTCTAAGCTCATCATTCTAGCAGTCAAATCATCAACACTACCTCTTCAATCATTATATCAGTCAGGAAAGTAACTCTACCCTTTACTTTAAGCCAATTATTCTAGCAGTCAATCATGCAATCATAACTTTTCTAAGCCAATAATTCTAGTAGTTAATTAATCAACCCTATCTCTTCTAAGCAAGTCAATTAATCAACCCTGCCTCTTCGAAGCCATTCATTCTATCAGTCAAATCATCAACCCTATTTCTTCTAAGCCAATCATTCTGTCAGTCAATCAAGCAACTCTATCTCTTCCAAACCAATCATTCTATTACACAATTTATCAACCTTACCTCTTCTAAGCCAATCAATCAATCAAACTGGTATCTCAGTGGTCCATTTTGTTTGACTGTTTTTGTTGCCCTTGACCAGTTTTCCTCCCTTGCATAAAATACCCTGCTCCTCCATATCTCCCAACACACACCTTGAGGAAGTTTCTGAAGTATGAGGAGCAGGCTGCCAGCACCAACTGATGGGCAAGCACCTCACTGCCATCGCCGCATACCAGCGTCACATCCAGCAGGTCCCCTTCTCGCCGCAGCAAGCTGAGGGTGTTGACCAGTGAGCCATGGTAGTTGTTCCACAAGATGCAGTACTGAGTGCGGTCCATCCTGCCACCATGCCTGTGGGCAGTGGTGGGTTAGTCTAGTGTCTGTGGAAACTATGTTGTGATTTGAGGAAGACGAAAAAAAAAAAAAAAGATTCGTGATGAAAAGTCAACATCACTAATTCAAGTAAAATACGTACATACAGAATAAGATAGATAGATAGATAGATAGATCACTTTATTGTCAAGTTGCAGCATAATAAAGCTTACAAATTGAAATTTGCTTTGGCTAGAGCTCTGTACATTAAAAATTAACTAAAAGTATATAAAATTTATGTTAAAAATATATACAATATAGTATACTAAGGTCACAGACATGTATTAGAGATATCACAGTCACACATGGAGTCAACGATTTCACAATTGCTGTTCTAACTGTTGGTGGTTGAAGAGTACAATGCTTTTTGGCACAAATGAGTTCTTATATCTGTTCGTGCGTTGAGAAGGCAAAGTAAGTCTTCTACCTGACCTTAGGAATACATAGCAAGAGTGGAGGGGATGAGACATATCGTTCATGATTTTTCCAACTTGCTTCATAGTTCCTTCAAGGAACAGCTTATCTAATGATTTTGTTTCCGCCCCTAATTTTCGTGATTTTCGCACAATCTTTTTAAGCTTACATTTATCTTGACCTGTAAGCTTACCATACCAGGTAGTTAAAGAGAAATCTAATAGTGATTCTATTGTAGACTTATAAAAAAGGCTAATTATATATCTATCTACATGCAAATTGTTTAAAATACGTAAAAAATAAAGTCTCTGCTTACATTTCTTAAATACCATATTGGTATTTGCACTACCTTTTAGTTGATTATCAATTATGAGACCTAGATATTTATACTCTTCTACTCACACAATATGTACGCAATTGATAATTTCTGCAATAATTACAAAATGGAAGGTGAGTGTTGCATGTAAATTACTCAATAAAAAAAAAAAAAAAGGAGAGAAAAGAAACAACTAATGTGATCATAATTTAAAGAGTGTCAGTATTGGTGACAATGAATGGTGGATACAAGAAATGAACAAATGTGTTCACACACACACACACACACACACACACACACACATATATATATATATATATATATATATATATATATATATATATATATATATATATATATATATAGAGAGAGAGAGAGAGAGAGAGAGAGAGAGAGAGAGAGAGAGAGAGAGAGAGAGAGAGAGAGAGAGAGAGTCTTTTTACCTTTTTTGAACTGCACAATTGTGGCTACAAGACAAAAATAAAAGGTAAAAAAAAAATCATTTAATAAGAAAATGCCTATAGGGTGAAAAGGGGTAATATTTCTATAGCCATCACAACTATCTACAACTGTATAACTGAAACCGAAGTCTTAGAAAAAAAATGCCACAGGTGCTTATAAGAACATTAGCCTTCAGCAGTGAATGAGTTGAATGTCCGTCGTGGAAAGGTATAGCGCCATAACGGCCAGCGCGGGGCGGCCCGGGCGGGGAGACTCAAGTCACGAGAGCCGTCGAGGGAACCTGGGAAGTTGATTTGAGCGCCAATTCTGCCCTGACTCCCGCCTCCCCACAACGGCGCCGGAAGTGTGCACCCATAGGAGGCCTAGCAGAAGCAGATGCGAGCCACGAGAACACCTGTGCATCAATATTCCTGTAGTGCGTGGTTTGTAAAACACCAATGAATAAATGAAGTAGGCACAAAACGAATGCGGGAAGACTGGTGCCAAATTTGATCGTTCGAAATGCCTGATGGAGTTTACTGCTAATAATTACTTTCATATTTGAACAGTTTACTCAAGATCAACGACAAGCTAGGTTGATTCCATATGGTATGAGTTTGTGACTGGGACATTGTAGGCAAGTCCCTGTAATTCAAACTCAGCGAGTCAGCAGTGGTGTGTATTTGGTAGCAGGAGACCGAGTAGAGTCCGCGCCTCCCTAGCCACGGGACCTGCCAGCCTTCCTATCTTAACAGCATATATCTACCGTTGACCTAAATTACAACATCTTGAGGAGCTTTCCTTGCCACGTGCGGATACTGCCTCTCAGTGTCCTGCTTGTTAGTCCCTTCGGACTGTCAATGACACTGCTCGGTTTTAACCCCCCTTCGGGAACGGATCCTGCTGTTCTATCCTGCCTCTGCCTATCGTCGCCTTTTTTTACATTCTGATAAGGGAACCTTGGAGGACCTTCCTCCCGTGGATATTTTCTGCCGTCCTTTCCTGTCTCAATGCTTCAAAGTCAAATAAGGACACCTTCCTTCCCACAACTAGTCTACCTGCCATTCTGTCTTCCCATCCTGCTTATCTCCCTTCTAACCCCTCACTCAAATTGGGACGCTATGAGACCTTCCTGCCTTCCTTCCGGCAGTGTCACCTATGCCATAGTATCTGGAGCGACATGCAGTGCCTCTAGTATCCCTTCCCGCTCAATCAAACGCAGATAATGTAATATTCGAGTGCCAGCCTGCGCCAACTCCACCTTTTCCTCCCCGCCATGTCCCGTCCCGTCTTGTCACCCCTATTTCTTTCCTTTCCTAATTCAAACACCCCCTACCCCCCTGCTTCTCTTAGCCTGACGTGTTACGAAAATCACGTCAGTCATAATTGAGCCCAACCTGTCCCAGTACAGTGAGGGATCGACTTACAGAGGATTGGATTCGCCTTACTCCAGCCCTGCCACCACGGGTGTTGGAACCAAACACTGGCCGCCGCGCACTCCACTGCCGCGCCACAAGGTGTTCTAAAAGGCTTCCTCGGAGAGTCGGGGTGTTTTACTGGCTTGGTTTCATATTTATCGTG
>NC_059285.1:19501362-19518862 GCF_017591435.1 Portunus trituberculatus
ATATATATATATATATATATATATATATATATATATATATATATATATATATATATATATATATATATATATATACTTTTTTTAGTGTCTTTTTTATGTTGGAGAGGTACTGGGTAAGGGCAACAGAAATGCACAGAGAAAAGTTCTCTTGAGGTGCCAGTGCCAAAAAATTGCTCAGAGGATTAGTCAGGATTGGATGTGTTTTGAAGCTTCTCTCTTGAAAGAATTCCAATTATAAGAGAGGAAAAATACAGAAGCTGGTAAGATGTGCAACACCGCTGCGATGAGAGAGAGGCTGAAGACATTGTTTTCATCTCTTCAGTCTACATATACTTCAGCAGCCTACACTTAACCCCTTCAATACTGGGACACATTTTTACCCTGAGATTTATGCACGATTAGACTGTTTCATTTATATTAGAAATTAAGGGTCTGCGGAGGTCAGAAGATTAATGGCCACAGTCTTCATTATTTTAATCTCCCACATGAGTATCTGAAGCTGTATAAAATTATCATATAGCAAGCAGAATGAATATGGAAGAACTTATGCCTACACTTCCTCCTATACTTCATTTAATCCCATACCTTCCGCTCCGTCAGAGGTCGCAGCGGCACGCCCCTTGGCCCTGCTTCCCGCTCCGGCAGCCGTCTGAGCCTGACCACCGGCCGCCCCTCCAGCAGATCACTTTCTCTCTACACACCGAAGGAGGAGGAGGAAGACGAGGGAGAAGAGGAGACGAAGGAGGACGACGCAGAGGACCCACTCGAAGAAGAAGAGAGGGACCACTCTGGCAGGACCCGCACGTACTCAGGTTAGTGAAGGGAAGGCTTTGGGTGAGAAATGTGTTATTTCATACCTCCTCCTCCTCCTCCTCTTCCTCCTCTTCCTGCTTCTCCTGTCTTCCTGTCTCTACCACTAACACTTACCGTAGAATAGTTACTCGAACAGCCCACCAACGATCTCAAAGTTGGTTGCTGTTTGGACTTCTTTTGTATTCTTTTGTATAATCCTCCTCCTCCTCCTCCTCCTCCTCCTCCTCCTTCTCAACCTCCTCCTTCTCCTTTTCCTCCTCTTGGACGAGTTTTAACAGGGAGTAATGGACGTTATTGGAGTTTTCAATGCAGTTTGTGTTATTCAATTAACAGTTTAAGAGTTAAATGACCTCATAACTTAATGAATGTATAACAAGAGAAGTGATGAAGTCAGATAGTGTTCGTGTGTGTGTGTGTGTGTGTGTGTGTGTGTGTGTGTGTGTGTGATTCACCACGGTCGTCTGCTGGGCACCCAGCCATTCTTCCCCATTACGGAGCGAGCTCAGAGCTCATAGACCGATCTTCGGATAGGACTGTGTGTGTGTGTGTGTGTGTGTGTGTGTGTGTGTGTGTGTGTGTGTGTGTAATTCACCTCGGTCGTCTGCTGGTCACCCAGCCAGTCTTCCCCATTACGGAGCAAGCTCAGAGCTCATAGACCGATCTTCGGGTAGGACTGAGACCACATCAACACACAACACACACCGGGAAAGCGAGGCCACAACCCCTCGAGTTACATCCCGTACCTATTTACTGCTAGATGAACAGGGGCCACACATTAAGAGGCTTGCCCATTTGCCTCGCCGCCCCGGGACTCGAACTCGGCCCTCTCGATTGTGAGCCGAGCGTGCTAACCACTACACTACGCGGTGTGTGTGTGTGTGTGTGTGTGTGTGTGTGTGTGTGTGTGTGTGTGTGTGTGTGTGTGTTTTACTTTAGTAAGCCATCTACATGTTTCATTTATTTATTATGATTTAAGTAAAACATTCTACATATACAAATATTTCTTAATAAAAGAAAAATCAATCGTTATGAAACAAAGAAGCAATGAAACCTACTTAATGGCAGAAACATTACTTGTATTACAAATTTTATTATAATTACATTACAGCGCCAATGAAAAAATTATGTCAGTGTCTTTCAAGTGAAGTATGGAAACTTAAGAAATTGTGAGTATTTTACATTGATGTGAAAAAAGTATGTAGGTACTTCATCTCTCGAAATCATGCGATATTAGAAAAGTATCGAGCTTTGCTGGACATTTTATATAGAGGATTTGTACTGCTGGATGTATCAGCGTACGAGTTATATACTGTATCATATAATCCGAAACAATGAAAATAAACTTGAGTTTACAATAAGTGAATGAATGAATAAATAAACAAATAAATAAGTAATGATGATTACGGTGTGCGTGACGAAGATAACGATGTGATTCCACGATAACGATGCGAGTTTCCACGATAACGATGCGATTTACGAGTTTCTACGATAACGATGTGGTTACAAATAACGATCCGAGTTTCCACGATAACGATGCGATTCCACGATAACGATACGAATTTCCCCTATAACGATACGAGTTTCCAAGATAACGATACGATTCCAGTTTCCTTAATAACAATGCGATTTCACGATAACGATTCGATTCCACGATAATGATGTGATTCCACGATAACGCTGCGAGTTTCTACGGTAATGCTGCGGACGTGGCGATAGCTACACGCCATTGAAGTGTACTTATCTACACAGGCACCAGGACGAACCCTTCCTCCCCAAGGGTCCACCCCAGCAGTCCCGTGGGTGTGAGGGCAGTGACGATGCAACTTTACAATGCCTCACACGGCTCGCCATGAGCAATGACCCGCCACACACCACTCCCCAGCCACTGTCATGAAGTGAGTCCTTTTCACCCCGAGAAGGACTCCCTTCGTACCGCCAGTGTCTGGTGCATGGTGCACAGCGTGCCCTCGTTCATGGTGAGTTGTTCAGCCCGGTGCCATCACAATCAAGGGACCCGTACACACCCTCCACCAGACTCTATGGAAGGAGCCCTTATCTTCCCATCAGGACTCCCCCTATCTGGTGAATGGCAGACATTGATCCCCTGCTTATGGCGACCCCTTGCCTTGTGTGAGGCGCTGCAAGTGGACGACTACTAGTGAAGCTTGAGGCAACAAAAGAAAAGAAGGCCCTGCTGCCAATTCCCTGCCTTGGATCCTAGGCCGGACCCGACAGCCACCTTCTCCCCCCATGCGACTTTCAAGGCCGTCACGGCCCTCAATGAATTTTGGCGAAAATTTTCAAACTGCCAAACTGCAGTTCATGCGTTCATGTCACACGCCACAAACTTTCCAGGCCTTCCCGCGTCATCACCACATTCTATTTATATTATGTTATTATGCATATTTCATATTTCATCATCAATACATAATGAAACGTAATACTGAAGCACTGTACTTGTGAAGAAAGGGGAGAGAAAAAGTCGACAAAATTTTTTGTCAAACTTTCATCTTCTGACACAGAATTTCCTTCACGTGCGTTCCAATCTTACACAGACGCATACAAAAGAATACCTATGTACACATGAAACAAATCTATTATCTTATATATATATATATATATATATATATATATATATATATATATATATATATATATATATATATATATATATATATATATATATATATATATATATATATATATATATATATATATATATATATATATATATATATATATATATATATATATATATATATATATATATATATATATATATATATATATATATATATATATATATATATATATATATATATATATATATATATATATATATATATATATATATATATATATATATATATATATATATATATATATATATATATATGGTGATAGTAGTGATAGTGAAAAGAACAACAAAGAAAAAAATGTATACAGCCTACTCAAATTCAGATGCGCTGGCTGGCCGAAACCGCGTACGAAGACGAAAAGTTATGTCAGAGCCGCCCGGGCGGCTCTGCATGGCAGTCTACTAGACAAGCCACCCTGGGTGCCCTGGCAGTACTGACAAAGAACATATCAATCGTTGTCGTGGTGCAAGATTCAAGTGAAATTCAAAGCGAGACGAAAGACAGAAAAATCTTCAGCACCCAGACAGAGGAACCACGCTGGGGGTTGGTGAGGAGCCACGGCGCTCTCTGCAAAACTTGTGAAGAGCCGAGATATACCACGCGAAGACGAACAGATTTATAGGTATGAACTCATGAATTAGCTAAAAGAGAGTGAGTGAGAGGGAGTGAGAGAGCGTGGGAGAGAAGGGAGAGAGTAGGAGGGTGTGTGTGTGTGTGAGTCAGTGAGAGGGACAGAGAGGGAGTGTGGGTGTGGGAGAGTGAGGCAGTGTGTGAGTAAGTGAGTGAGTGAGAGGGACAGAGAGAGCGTGGCAGAGGAGGAAGAGAGTGGGGCAGTGTGAGAGTGTGTGAGTGAGTGAGTGAGAGGGACTGAGAGAGCGTGGGTGAGGAGGGAGAGAGAAGGAGGGTGTGTGTGAGTGTGTGAGTGAGTAAGAGGTACAGAGAGAGAGAAAGTGGGAGAGGAGAGAGAGAGAGGAAATGTGGGGAGTTTGTCCGCAGAGTAAATGAAATGTGGCTGTGTCTCATCCTAGAGTTTGAGAACAGTACGTGGACATTATTTGCTGCTTCTGTTGGTATTACTACTACTACTACTACTACTACTACTACTACTACTACTACTACTACTACTACTACTATATTTTTTTCTGACCTGGCCTATAGCTTCTGAAGGTAACTTGAAGAGTAATGGAAGCGCTGTTCAGCTTCCAACCATTAGTGGCGCAGGCTATTTTATTGATAGTGGTACCCATATTAGGGCCCATATTACCACCCAAGCGCATCTTTGGTGTAACCCCCTAGAACAGCATTTCCGAACCTTTTCCGACCATAGCACCCCCTGTTGTCATGTCTGAGGAGTCCAGCACCCCTAAATAAAATTTTGTTATTAGAAGGATAAAAGAAAGTGAAATGTGTGCATTACTTCCAGCACCCACTATAATTGATTTCAGCACCCCCAGAGAGAGCTGGCACATCAGGTTGGTAAACGCTGACCTAGAACCTGGGTATCATGGTGACATGTAGGTGATTTTAAACTACTCGACAAATGGCAAAGTGTCAAGACGATACGTGGTGGATTTGAACCTACGCGTGGACGTCTGTCCGATCCCACGCTCACCACCTTATCCACTACGCTACTGCCTCTCTCTCTCTCTCTCTCTCTCTCTCTCTCTCTCTCTCTCATTAATTTTTACGTAGTCTGTCCTGAAATATAAATGAAAAAATAATATCGAGAAGTACAAATAACACCATGGTACAGTACATATATGTTATAAAGTATATGATAAATAGATAAATGAATAAATAAATAAATAAACAACCTCACGATTTCCGTGATAATATTTTCTACAATGCGATTCTTCACGATACGATTCTCCTCGATAATATTTTCTGCGATACGATTTTCCACGATAATATTTTTCACGATGCGTTTTTCCACGATTCGATTTTTCACGATAATATTTTCCACGATTTGATTTTCCACGATAATATTTTCCGCGATACGATTCTCCTCGATAATATTTTTCACGACAATATTTCCCGCGATTCGATTTTCCACGATAATATTTTCCACAATTTGATTTTCCATGATAATATTTCCCGCGATTTGATTTTCCCCGATAATATTTCCCGCGATTCGATTTTCCACGATAATATTTTCCACGATTTGATTTTCCACGATAATATTTTCCACGATAGTATTTTCCGCGATAATATTTTCCACGATAATATTTTTCACGATGCGCTTTTTCACGATGAGTTTTTCCACGAAGCGATTCCTCGATAACGAAGCGGTCGATAAAGATGACGAAACTATTTGACATCTACTTTCCTGGGTTGGAACTGGGCCGAACCCTTCCTCCCCAAGGGTCCATCCCAGTCCCGAGGGTGTGAGAGCAGTGACGAGGCAACCTTGCCGCGCCTCACACGGATCGCCATGAGCAATGACCCACCACACACCACGCCCCAGCCACTGTCATGAAGTGAGTCCTCTCACCAGTAGAGGTCCCTCCCCGTCCTGCCAATGTCTGGTGCATAACGTACAGCGTGCCTGACACCACACCCCCAGCCACTGGCATGAAGGGAGCCCTCTCACCCCTGAAGGACCCCCCTCGTACTGCCAGTGTCTGGTGTATGGCGCCCAGCGTGCCACACACCACACCCCAGCCACTGGCATGAAGTGAGTCCTCTCACCCCTGAAGGACCCCCCTCGTACTGCCAGTGTCTGGTGTATGGTGCAGCCAGCGTGTCCTCTCACCCCTGAAGGACCCCCTCACTGGTGCATGGTGCACAGCGTGCCACACACTACGCCCCAGCCACTGGCATGAAGTGAGCCCTCTCACTCTAAAGGACTCCCCTCGTACTGCCAGTGTCTAGTGCATGGTGCACAGCGTGCCCTCGTTCATGGCGATTTATTCAGCCCAGTGCTACCACAATCAAGAGACACCCTCCACCAGACTCTATGGAAGGAGCTCTTATTTCCCTATAAGGACTCCCCCCTCTGGTCAACATCTGGTGAATGGTAGACATTGATCCCTTGCTTATGGCAACTCCTTGCCTAGTATGAGGCACTGCAAGTGGATGATTATCACTGAAGCTTGAGGCCGCAAAGGAAAAGAAGGACCTGCTGCCAGTTCCTGCCTTGGGCCCCAGGCCGGACCCGACAGCCACCTTCTCCCCAGTGCGGCGCCCAAGGCCGTCACGGCCCTCAACAAATTTTGGCCGAAACTTTTTCAATCTTCATTTAGATTTTGATCCGAATAGAAAATCATCGATTGCAAATGAAAAACGAGGGTGTTTGAAAATTGTGGAAAATTAAGGTGATCAGTGAAACAAGACAAGGAAGCTTTGCATCGCTTAGTATAATATAAGGAGTGTGTACCTTGCACGTCTGTTGGCCGTGAATATCATGATGCACATGTTCCTAGATGCCTGGATAGAGCCAGTAATGCATTGGCGGCTGCCTACTTCATGGCGGACTTTAGAAGATCAAGTAGATTTCTGGATAGGGAGGATGAATGGACGTCAGTAAACATGTATACAAGAACTGCCACAGGTTGATCTACTTTTTGTTCTGATTTTCTTATGTCCTTGACTTTTTTTTCTATCTTTTTAACCAAAGCATTCTGTAAATACAGTGGAAAAAGGAAGGCATGAAGGGGCTGAGATAAAATGTGTTGTTTTTTTGCTGCTGCTGCTACTACTACTACTACTACTACTACTACTACTACTACTACAACTACTACTACCACTACAACTACTACGACTACATTTACGACAACAACAAAAACACTACAACTACTACTACTACTACTACTACTACTACTACTACTACTACTACTACTGCTACTGCTGCTGCTGTTGCTACGACTACTACTACTACTACTACTACCACTACACTACTGCTACTACTACACCACTGCTACTACCACCACTGCTGCACCACCACCACCACCACCACTACTACTACTACCACTGCTGCTGCTGCTGCTGCTGCTACCACCACCACCACCACCACCACCACCTACTGCTGCTACTGCTGCTGCCACTACTACCACCACTACACCACCACTACCACCTACTACCACCACTACTGCTACTACTAACACTACTACTACTACTACTACTACTACTACTACTATTACTATTACTACTACTACTACTACTACTACTACTACTGCTACTACTACTATTACTTCTACTACTACTATTGCTATTACTACTATTACTATAACTGTTAATACAACTTAATGACTGACTACTTACGAAGACGAAAAGTTATGTCAGAACTGCTAGAACGGCTCTGCATGGCAGTCTACTAGACAAGCTATCCCGGCGGCCCTGGCAGTATAAGAGTTAAATTTTGATCCAAATATAAAATAATCGATGGGAAATTAAAGATGGCTTTGCTTTGAAAATGTGCAAGAGTCGGCTGATCAATGAAACAAGGTGAAGCAGGTTTGCTCCGGAATGTTTATATATTTCAGAGTGTAGCTTGCATGTTTCTTGTCTATGGATGTGCGCATGTTCGCATGTGACTGGATTGAAACAGTAATCCATTCACAAATTGCTTCGGTACCTCCACCTGTAAATTCATATACAGAATCATACGAGACATTATGAATGATATTAAATCAAAGTTGTTCAAATGTTGCATATAGAAAGCTTGCAAACTATATTGTTAAGTCCTGCCTTCGTCACGTTTACTATGTGACCTCATTGTAAAACTCTTTACATTTATTACATTTATGTAAAATCTTCTTTAGACATTCATATACCAATAAGCAGGTAAAATCCGGAAGGGAGCAAAGGTCGTCTAGCGATTCTTTATCTATGCCCAATGAAGTGTTCTGTTGCCACATGTACTGCACCTTACTGTGTCGAGACCGAAGCTCCGACATTCAAATAGACATTCCACTTATGCTTCACACTCTCTATAACCAGAAAATTCTGGCTAAACCAACACAGGTATTTTCCTTGTCTTTTGATAATATAAGAGAGAGAAAAGAAATTCTTGTTGTACATCACGCCACGATATAAAGCGTAGATCGCATACCAGAGACAGCATTCCACAGTACCATTGCGTGTGTGTGTGTGTGTGTGTGTGTGTGTGTGTGTGTGTGTGTGTGTGTGTGTGTGTGTGTGTGTGTGTGTTTATGTTCCTGCATAATTGGGTCCGATAATGAAGACTATTACAATAATTCTCTCTCTCTCTCTCTCTCTCTCTCTCTCTCTCTCTCTCTCTCTCTCTCTCTCCATCTGCAGGGACATCACTGAGCAGTAGCACGGGCGGGGACACCTCAGGAGAGCTCTCGAGGGACACTTACCGCGCCAGACACTCCAGGTGAGAACATATCAGCGCTAGGAAGGCAAAGGTAACACGTCTGTATACTCGCCTCGTCCATCAAAGTCTTCAGTCTCTTCCTCCCAAATTCGTTTCGTCAGTGCTGTAAGATTAAACGTGAATATCTTTAAGTAATTTGATTATAGCATGGCTTGATATTTTTTCTTTTTAGTAAATTTATTGTTTTTATATTCATAGTGTTAATGTTGGACGCGTATTGATAATATTGTTGTTGTTGTTACTTTTGTATCACTTTTACGTCGCTCTCTCTTACTTTCCCGGATCTTTTTTTTTTTTTTTTTTTTTTACGTGCGTTTTGTCGTGTTAGGATTTACGACAGACTAGGGCAAGTTGGGAAAGAGGAGGAGGGGGAGGATGAGGATGAGGATGAGGAGGAGGAGGAGGAATACAAAGGAATACAAATACAAAGGAAGACAAACAGCAACAGACCCTTAGGTCCTTACTAGGCTGTTTGTAAGGACTATCTACTAACTACCAGTGGTAGAGATAGGACAGCAAAGCAGAAGACTCCTCCCCACCCACCCCTCCTTCCAGCCGAGGCTGGCAGGAAAAAAAGGTGAAACCATGTGATATTAAAAAATCACATGGAAATTTAGTAGAGAGTGAAAAGGAAATGTGTAATCTACGTCTGACTACTTGTGTTTGTGGGGGAAAGTGTTAACTTGGTAAATGTCATGTTGTGTGTGCATTGTGTACGTGGATGCACAGTGTGTATGTCGAAAGGGTGGTGCGGCAGCCTTGCCTGGCGCTTTCTAGAGGCAGCAGTCAATCAGGCCCCAGCTCCGTTCAATCCACTGAGATAGCATACTTTCCCTGTAGGAGGAGGAGGAGGAGGAGGAGGAGGAGGAGGAGGAGGAGAATACATGAGAATGCATAGGAAAAACGAGTGACAGGAGGCTTTGCGACCTATGACGAGGTTTTTTCGTTTAAAAAAGTATATCCTCTCTCTCTCTCTCTCTCTCTCTCTCTCTCTCTCTCTCTCTCTCTCTCTCTCTCTCTCTCTCTCTCTCTCTCTCTCTCTCTCTCTCTCTCTCTCTTCGGAAGGTACTGTAGGTGCGCGTCTACTCAGGAGGAGGAGGAGGAGGAGGAGGCAGACGAGGAGGAGGACGAGGACGAGGAGCAGGAGGCAGCAGTCATGGTGGAGGCGCAGGTGGTATACGCCTCCAGCCACGACCCGGCCTTCCCGCCCTCCGCCATGCTGGATGGGTGAGGAAGCTACTTTGAGCCACTACAACACTACACAGTTCCCCGTATACCACCTACCTTCCCATGACTCTTCTTGTGGCCTTGATAAGCTTAAATAACTTAACCCCTTCAGTACCATGCCGCGTTTTCATGTCATTTTGGTTACTATATGGCGATTCTATACACCTTCAGAAACTTATATGGGGATTAAAATAGCAAAGACTGTGGCCATCAATTTTCTAACTTCCATAATCCCTTCCTAATGCATGTAAAATCCTCTAATAATTCCCAAAAATCAAGGTAAAAACATGTCTCGGTGTTAAAGGGGTTAAATTGTATCTCAAACAACGAAGTAATACCGATTAGGAGGAGAAGAAAGAGATGGAGGAGGAAGAGAGAAGGAGGCAATGAAAACACGGTGTTCCTGTTACGCGCTTTCACAGAGGGTTAGTCTTCTATTAATGCCCTCCTCCTTTTGCACCTTCGTCAATTCTCATCCCTTCTGACACACCTACACTGTACCTCAATCTGGCCTCGTGCTAAATACGTGTCTAATTTTCTTCTAATACCTTCTATTGATTGTGTTTATTTCGTTGTTACTGAGGGTTTTAAGTCATGCTAGTGTATTTTAGGATCTATTGAACGTGTGGGAGTGTGTGGGTGGAGTTGGTAGGTGAGTGGATGGCCAAGTGTGTGTGTAGTTTATTGACATGAATTTGAAGTACTAAGTTTAATGGGTGAGTGTGTGGCGCGAACGGGATTATGACTGTGTTTGTATTACGTTGACACTCTGAAGGAAGGAGATAATACATATTAAGTAAACGCTCTCTTTTCTTAGACTTCCCTATCTTTTTTTCCTTTTTAGTGCACCTTTTTCTCCTTTTTCCTTGTTTTTCCTATTTCCTCCATCCATTGAACCCTTTCTACTCATCCACCTCCTCATCATCATTCTCTTTGTCATCCATTTTCTCTTCCATTTCCACCTTCTACTCCTCTAGCTTCTCCTCTTCCTCCTTCTTCTTTTCTCCTCCTCCTCCTCCTTCTTTTTCACCTCCTCCTCCTTCTTCTTTTTCTCCTCCTCCTCCTCCTCCTTATCTTCCTTCACCTCGTGCTATTACTATCTGTTCTTTCTCTTGTATTCCTTTATATTCTCCTTCTCCTCCTCCTCCTCCTCCTCCTCCTCCTTTTCTTTCTCTTCCTCTTTTCCTAGGTAGTGTGCGCGAGCAAAAAGGGTCACAGAAAATAAAAAGGCTAGTTGGCTAAAATGATAAAAAAAGAAACAATATTACTTGAAGGAATGAAAGAAAGTCTAAAGTAACTCTCCTCCTCCTCCTCCTCCTCCTCCTCCTCCTCCTCCTCCTCCTCCTCCTCTTCCTCCTCCCCTTTTTCTTCCCCCAGGCGGCCGGATACCTTCTGGGCCTCCACGGGGCTATTCCCTCAGGTGGTGGTGATCACGTTGCCCGCCGTCACATCCCTCGAGAACCTCTCCATAGTGTCCTACAACGGTGCGTCTCCCTCACACTCACTCCTTCAGCCAGCCAGTCAGTCAGTCCAGCAATCAGTCAGTCAGTCACTTGTTTGTTACTAGTCATTATTATTCTGTCAAGGTCTCACACACACACACACACACACACACACACACACACACACACACACACACACACACACACGCACACTTTTATCTTTTTAGTGTATCGATTTTCCTTGCATAGTTTATCAGCCGCAATGCACAGTTGCTCTCTCTCTCTCTCTCTCTCTCTCTCTCTCTCTCTTGTTCATAAATTTTTTTACGTTCTTACTACTACTGCTGCTGCTGCTGCTGCTACTACTACTACTACTACTACTACTACTACTACTACTACTACTACTACTACTACTACTACTATTACTACTACTACAACTATTACTACTATTACTATTACTACTACTGCTACTGATAATAATAATAGTGATAATAACAATAATGATGATAATAATAATAATAATAATAATAATAATAATAATAATAATAATTTTAATAAAGATAATAATAATAATAATAATAATAATAATAATAATAATAATAATAATAATAATGATGAGCGAGATGATATTACGTATTGATGATACTCTTATAGTCTAACAGGACTTCCTCTCCCCCCTCCCTTCTCTCTCTCTCTCTCTCTCTCTCTCTCTCTCTCTCTCTCTCTCTCTCTCTCTCTCTCCAGTGCGCAGGGTGAGTGTGGCCCGCAGTGTCAAGGCTTTACCAACAGACTTTGAGGACTTTGTCGAGAAGGGTGAGTTGTACAGCACGGAACATCGCGCAACGCTAAACATCTTGCACTAACTACACCTTATCCAAAAGGCGGGTTCACACATGTCAATATGCGGCCGGAAATGCTAGCCTTTAGAAATATCGACAGTGCCCTTCAAACTGGAACACGTTCACACATAGCGGCTGGGAAGTATCGGCTTGTTGGCCTACATTTCTTATAAGAAGAGCGTTCATCTTAACAAAAGACTATGCACAATTCCGATCAAATTAAATCATCACAAGCATTTAATCATGATCTCCAACAACACCATGCAGTGAGGGAAGCAGTCATCGGAGAGTGGCAATGATCCCATAGAATGTAGTTCTATGTAGGGTGTTTTTGTTGTACTACTCAATTTCGGGTCCCCAGACATGCTATTTGTCCATCACTAAAGTCCGTTCATCCAAAGAATCCAGGCCGAAACTGCTAGTTTGGTTGGCAGCCCTGCCCACCTCCGCCGCCACTAAACCTTCCCGACACTTAAATTTTCTTCAAGTACATTTATTTTTCTTCACTTAACTCAATAGATATACAAGTTTATAGCTTGAAGAAAAATAAATGTACTTGAAAATAAATTTAAGTGTCGGGAAGGTTTAGTGGCGGTGGGGGGGCAGGGCTGCCAACCGAACTAGCAGTTTCGGCCTGGATTCTTTGGATGAACGGACTTTATAATGCCTCCAACATCTTCCTCTCTGCCTCTGGACACGCACGTGTTCAAACCTTCCGTGACGTCACGATGTAAACAAAGCCGGTAGAGGCTTTGTTGGCTGGTTTCTCCGCCCACTATAGGCACCGAAATCCAGTAGAAAACTCTGAGTCTATGCTGGCAATTTCAACCGCATATTGACACTTGTGAACCCGCTTTAAGTTTCTGCACCATCCTTTCAGACGGAATGACTAAGAAAAACACTCCACATCTTGCGTCGTCCTTCCTTCCTTTCTCTACCATCTCTCTTCACTGAATGACTAAGAACGAGACTAATAACTGATATATCAGGTCATATTCGGATGCCATCGCCTTGCAGATAGATTTAGATAGGATGAACGAATGATCAGACAAATGGCTAATGCAGTTCAATATTAACAAATGCAAAGTACTTAGCGTAGGAAGAGGAAATCCACACGATAAATAACAAGATCCTGGTAGATTCAGAATATGAAAAAGTCTTAGGAGTTATATACGTATAGTTAGCTCCAATCTTAGTCAAATAAAGCAATGCACAGAGACTAGAAATAAGGAAAATAGGATATTAAAATTCATTTTTAGGAGTGTTAAAAGAAGTCACGAAGTAATATTAAAATTACATTTGGCGCTGGTCAGACCACATCTCGATTAACGGGTACAATTTTGGGTTCCCACATTATAGGAAGGATATAGCAAAAGAGGTTGTCTAAAAGATACAGGGGATGAGGGATTCCCTATGAAGCAAGATTGAAGAAACTAAATTTGCATTCCTCAGAGAGACGTAGGTTAAGAGGAGACCTGATAAAAGTACTTAAGTGGTATGGGGTTTATAACAAAGGGGATATGAGTGAAGTTCTTAGGATCAGTAGCGAGGATAGAACCAGAAATAATGGGGTTTATTTAAGCTTAAGAAATTCAGGCTTCGGAGAGAAATGGGAAACAAACTGGTTTTCAAACAGAGTGGTTGATGAATGGAAGGGACTCTGGTCATGTTGTTAGTGCTGAGTCAATAGGGAGCTTTAAGAGAAGATTGAATAAATTTATGGATGGGGATGATAGATGGAATGGAATTAGGTAGCGTTGCTCATATAGGGTTAGCGACGTGCTGGCCTGACGGTCTCTTGCAGCTTCCCTCTTTTCATATGTTCTTATGTCTTATAACAAATAGTCTTCTGTCACCTCTGCCTGTGTTACTGGGGACATTGAACATTACACTATCTATTATACCTTCTTCTACCACGTCTCTTGCCTGAATTACTGCTAACACAACCTTACCATATCCCATACCCTCCTCCACCATCTCTTCCTGTGTTACTGGGAACATTCAACATTACACTAAATATAATACCTTTCTCAGTCAATTGTCTTGTTAGAATTACTACAAACACAACCTTATCATATCCCATACCCTCCTAACCATCTCTGTCTAGCTTGAATTACTACCAGCGCTACCTCTCAACTACCTGTTACTCAGCAGGAAAGCGCATAAACAAGTAGCCAAGAGAGATAAAAATAAAAAATAACAAATACCTTCTATTAATAACTGTCTTTTCCTCTATCATCTCTCTTTTCTGATAACGAGATAAAAATACTCCTTTCCAGCTTCCCCCGTTCCTCACTCCCTCTGCAGCCCGCGTCCCTCAGGCTGCATGTTGTATCTGAGGTATCTCACGGCACTCTCCCTTCCCTCCCCGCAGAGCTGCCGCAGGTGGATGGCAAGCTGCAGAATTCCGTGTTGTCTGAGCAGGTTACCGCCGCCCACCTCAGGCTAACCATTACTGAAGGTGAGAGAGAGAGAGAGAGAGAGAGAGAGAGAGAGAGAGAGAGAGAGAGAGAGAGAGAGAGAGAGAGAGAGAGAGAGAGCATATAAGTAAGCTGAAAAAGATAAAATAAAGAAAAGGGAAAAAAATCCTTTCTAAAAACAACAAAAAGCAAAACTGCAATTCTTTTCCCTTTTCCTCCCACTAAACCAATAATGAATAACAAAATAGAAAATGCATGAAGAGATAAACGGATAAACAAATAAATAATGAAAAAAATATAAATGAATAAATAAATAAACAAACACCAAGTCAAACATTCCACCAACTAAACCAAACCCATTCTAATCTCACCTATGACCTAACCTAACCTATAGCCTATTTCGACCTCTTCTCTCTCCTGCAGGTCACGGTCACTTTTGCTCGCTGCACCAGGTCAGAGTGGTGGGGACGAGCGCGAGCCAGGCGGAGGCGGTGAAAGTGTCGGCGGTGGTGTCCAGCCCAAAGATGCGCCAGCACTCCCCCAGCAGGGTGCGTGGTGCAGGTGGTGGTGGTGGTGGTGGTAGTGAGGGCGATAAAGAGGTGGCGGAAGAGGAAAAGGAGAATGTGGTATAAGTGGAGAAATAGGATGAAGAGGTAGTGTAGGTAGTGGCGGTGGTGGTGGAGCAGGAGGAGGAGGAGGAGATTGTATAATGGAGGTGGAGGCGGAGGAGAAGGAGGAGGAGTGGATTAATGATCAGAATAATCATAACAATAATGATGGGGCTATGTTGATGATAAAAGCAGCGATACTAATGATTATAACAATGATGAGGAGCGACGAGAGGGAGGTGGGGGCAGGGCAGGTAAATGTTGGCGAGGAATATTGGTACTTCCTTGATGAATTACGTAGAGGCCAAGTAGGTCACATTCCATGCAAAACAATAAAATCACAAAGGAACGACCCCAAGTGGATGACAGATAGATTAAAATCCTACATAGGACAGAAGAAGAATATATATAAGGGACGAAAGGCAGGAGATGGGACTTTATGGCCACTGTACAGTGAATTAGTAAGAACAGTTAAGAGGTTAACGAGAAAAGCTAAAAGTAATTATGAATTTAGGGTAACCAGCCAGGCAAAGACTGATCCCAAGGGATTTTTCCATTTATACAAGACAAAAGCAGAGAAGAAGTAGGTCCTTTAAAGACAGTTAATGGAGAGATAGTTAGTTCTGGGTAAGAGATTGGTAAAAGTATGAATATATATATATATATATATATATATATATATATATATATATATATATATATATATATATATATATATATATATATATATATTTGTTTATTTATTTATTTATTTATTTATTTATTTTTATTTTTTTTATTTATTTTTTTTTTCTAACTGTCTTCACCCAGGAGAACACAGAAAATCTCAGATAGCGAACAGATGTTTAAAGCAGAAGAGAGTGAGAAGCTAACAGATATTCATATAGCAAAGGAGATGGTAGAACAGAAGATAGATAGACTAAAGAAAATCAAGTCACCAGGACCGGACGATGAATAGCCAAGGGTACTTGAGGAATGCAAGGAGGTCGTCAGTGAGCCTTTAGCAGTGCTTTTTAGGATGTCTCTAGTGGCAGGTGAGGTATCAATTATACGGAGACAAACTAATGTTGTAGCCATATTTAAGAAGGGAGATAAAACCCTAACGTCTAATTTCAGACCTCTCAGATTAACTTCAATTGTTGGCAAATTAATGGAATCAATAATAGCGAAACACATTAGGGAGCATCTAGACAAACACGGCTTGATAAATCACTCACAACATGGCTTTACGAAGGGAAAATCATACCTTACACACTTATTGAGTTTATGTAGTAAAGTTTATGAGACAGCAGATATGGGTGATAATTACGACATCCTATACTTAGATTTCAGTAAAGCCTTTGACAAGGTACCACATCATAGGCTCTTGATTCAGTCTTGAGAAAGGCGAGAGCGCACGGGATAGACGGAAATATATTAGACTGGATTAATTAAAACGTGGTTAGGCGATAAGCAACAGAGGGTAGTAATTAATGAATCTAATTCCGAGTGAGGTCAAGTAATTAATGGGATACCACAGGGTTCAGCTTTAGAGCTATTGTTATTTCAAATATATATTAATGACTTGGATAAGTGGAATTAGTAGTGATATTAGTAAATTTGCAGATGACACGAAGATAGGTAGATTAATTAGGTCAGATTCGGATGCCATCCCCTTGCAGGCAGATTTAGACAGAATGAACGAATGGACAGACAAATGGCAGATGTAGTTCAACACTAACAAGTGCAGGATACTTAGTGTAGGGAGAGATAATCGACACAATTGGTACACGACAAATAACGAAGCGCTAGGAAGTTCCAAGTATGAAAAAAAAAAAAAAAAAATACGAGTCATAGTCAGCTCCGATCTAGGTCAAAGGAAGCAATGCATAGAGGCTAGAAATAATGCAAATACGGTACTAGGATTAATTCTTAGGAGTGTTAAAAGCAGAAGTCCCGAAGTAATACTAAAACTATACTTGGCGCTGGTCAGACCATATCTTGACTAAGCAGTACAATTCTGGTCCCCACATTATAAGAAGGATATAGCTCTGTTGGAGTCAGTGCAAAGGAGGATGTCTAAAAAGATACGGGGAATGCGGGACATGTCTTATGAAGCGAGATTGAAGAAACTCAATTTGCATTCCTTAGAGAGTCGTAGGTGCAGTGGTACCGCGCGCTTTGTAGGCACCACG